>NW_024505627.1:0-1593 GCF_017590055.1 Onychostruthus taczanowskii | reverse complement strand
GGGGGAATTTTTGCCGGGAATTTTTTCCTGGAATTCCAAACTTGGAATGGGAATTTTTTTCTGGGAATTCCAAATTTTGAGCGGGAATTTTTTCCTGGAATTCCAAACTTTGAGGGGGAATTTTGTCCTGGAATTCCAAACTTTGAGCAGGAATTTTTTTCCTGGATTTTTTTCCAGAAATTCCAAACTTGGAGCGGGATTTTTTGCCGGGAATTTTTTCCTGGAATTCCAAAATTAAGGCGGGAAATTTTTCCTGGAATTTTTTCCTGGAATTCCAAACTTGGAACGGGAATTTTTTCCTGGATTTTTTTCCTGAAATTCCAAACTTTGAGGGAAATTTTTTCCTGGGAAATCGAAACTTTGAGCGGGAATTTTTTTCAGGAATTTTGTCCTGGAATTCCAAACTCGGAGCGGGAATTTTTTCCTGGAATTCCAAACTTTGAGTGGGAATTTTTGCCGGGAATTTTTTCCTGGAATTCCAAACTTTGAGGGGAATTTTTTCCTGGAATTCCAAACTTGGAACGGGAATTTTTTCCTGCAATTCCAAACGTTGAGGGGAAATTCTTCCTGGAATTCCAAACTTGGAGCAGGAATTTTTTCCGGGAATTCCAAACATTGAGGGGAAATTTTTCCTGGGAAATCCAAATTTGAGGGGGAATTTTTTTCCTGGAATTCCAAACTTGCAGCGGGAATTCTTGCCGGGAATTCCAAACTTGGAACGGGAATTTTTTCCTGGAATTCCAAATTTTGAGGGGAAATTTTTTCCGGGAATTTTGTCCTGGAATTCCAAATTTTGAGGGGGAAATTTTTCCGGGAATTCCAAACTTTGAGCAGGAATTTTTCCAGGAATTTTGTCCTGGAATTCCAAATTTTGAGGGGAAATTTTTCCTGGAATTCCAAATTTGAGGGGGAATTTTTTCCTGGATTTTTTTCCGGAAATTCCAAACTTGGAACGGGAATTTTTGCCGGGAATTTTGTCCTGGAATTCCAAACTTGGAGCGGGAATTTTTTCCTGGAATTCCAAACTTTGAGTGGGAATTTTTGCCGGGAATTTTTTCCTGGAATTCCAAACTTTGAGCGGGAATTTTTTTCCAGGAATTTTTTCCTGAAATTCCAAACTTTGAGGGGAAATTTTTCCAGGAATTTTTTCCCACCAATTCCAGAATTTGAGGAGGAATTTTTCCTGGGAATTCCAGACTTGGAGCAGGAATTTTTTTCCAGGAATTCCAAAATTTGAGCAGCAATTTTTCCCCACCAATTCCAATGTTTGAGCAGGAATTTTTTCCCGGGAATTCCAAACTTGGAGCGGGAATTTTTTCCTGGAATTCCAAACTTTGAGTGGGAATTTTTGCCGGGAATTTTTTCCTGGAATTCCAAACTTTGAGCGGGAATTTTTTTCCAGGAATTTTTTCCTGAAATTCCAAACTTTGAGGGGAAATTTTTCCAGGAATTTTTTCCCACCAATTCCAGAATTTGAGGAGGAATTTTTCCTGGGAATTCCAGACTTGGAGCAGGAATTTTTTTCCAGGAATTCCAAAATTTGAGCAGCAATTTTTCCCCACCAATTCCAATGTTTGAGCAGGAATTTTTTCC
>NW_024505626.1:0-336 GCF_017590055.1 Onychostruthus taczanowskii | reverse complement strand
GTTCCCAGTGGCACACAGGACAGTTCCAGTCCAGGCTGAGGTGGCAGGCTGCACCAGCAGCACCACTCCAGGCTTCCCCTGCTCCTGGGCTGCTTGGAACCTCAGGAGAAGGGAGAAGGGAGGTGCCTCCCAGCCTTGCTGGGTTTTAACCCAAATCTGGGGCTGAAGTTCACTTTGCACGGCTGGGGAGGGGGAATTGAGCTGATCCAGGGCTTTTGGGTCATAAACATTAACTTTGGGGTTGGGAAACACAAGGAAAATGTTAACTGCTCTCCTCCACCAAGTGTCAAAAGTTCACACATCAAGCCTGGGCTTGTTCTCACTGCACAACCTCCA
>NW_024505625.1:0-336 GCF_017590055.1 Onychostruthus taczanowskii | reverse complement strand
CAAAGGCTGTCATGATGATTAAATTGTACAGGACCTGGCACTGATACTGCCTATACTCTACAGAGAATGAGTGTTACCCATATTCAAAATTCTGGCTTGGGTAGCCATGTATTTAAAATGTAGTTGCTATAGGAGGATATTCAAATTTAGTACCTGGGAAAAAAGATCATAAGCTGTTACTCATAAAATGGGCAATGGCAGAACTATCTGCAGGATGCTATTTGAATTCTCATTCTGAAAAAATTGAAGTCTGCTTTCAAGAAAGAAAGGAAGGAGTTTGTTCTGGTTATAATTATGTGCATCTTCAAAATGTCTTTATAAAATAGAAAAGCCTTG
>NW_024505624.1:0-336 GCF_017590055.1 Onychostruthus taczanowskii | reverse complement strand
TATACCATCCCTTTGAGGAAGGGCAGTGGGGAGGGCAGGGAGACAATGTCCGAGTTCAGCAGCGTTTCCTGGGAGCATCACACTGATTTCTCAGAACCCCAGGATCTGCTGAGATGGAAGTGACCCACAAGGATCATCATTTGTTTGCCAAACAAATGCAAAAATCACTTTTTTTTGTTGTTGTTGTTTTTCTGCCAAAAAAGTTTTAGACATGAAAACACTCAGAGCTGCTGGGCTTGGTTTGTGTCAGGTTGTGGCTGAGATTTATGAGGTGCTGATGCCTTTTTGAGGCTAGCTAAAAGCAGAGGCCAGACAGAATTAAGGCAATAAAAAGCA
>NW_024505623.1:0-336 GCF_017590055.1 Onychostruthus taczanowskii | reverse complement strand
GGTGAAACCACCCACTTGGGGGTCCGGTTTTCGGGGTGGGTTTCGGGGTGACCTTGCCCACTTTTGGGGGTGGAATTTTGGGGCGAAACCTCCGCGTTTCGGGGTCGCTTTTGTGCTGGAAGTTCCCACGTCGGGGGTTGGCTTTGGGGGGGGTTTGGGGCAGATTTTGGGGGGTTTTGGGGCAGATTTGGGGGCTTTGAGCTCTGCCCCGTTCCAGGATCCGCGGGGTCACTCGGGGGGGCGGGGTCACGGCGGGGTCACTCCGACCCCTCCCCCACGCCGGCGCTGCCGCTCCAGGGACCCTCAGGAGCCGGTACGTGTGGGGGAGGGGCCGGG
>NW_024505622.1:0-336 GCF_017590055.1 Onychostruthus taczanowskii | reverse complement strand
GGGGGTCTGCTCCAGCTGCCAGGCCAGGAAGCACATGAGGTCCCCCAGGTGTTCATGGGGGACTTCATCCACCCCAATATCTGCTGGAAGGACAACACAACAGAGCATAAGCAATCCAGGAGATTCCTGGAATGCATTGGTGGTAACTCCTCCAGGGGATAGGGGAGCCAGCAAGGAGGGGTTCTGTGCTGGGCTTTGTTCTCACCACAAGTAGGATCTGGTGGGGAATGTGAATCTCCAGGGCAGCCTGGGCTGCAGTGACCAAGAAGTGGTGGAGTTTGAGGTTCTCAGGGTGGTGATTAGGGTGCACTGCTCAATACCCTGGACTTCAGCAGA
>NW_024505621.1:0-336 GCF_017590055.1 Onychostruthus taczanowskii | reverse complement strand
CAGTGTCCCCGTGTCCCCAGGTTCTGCTGGCGTCACCTGCTGCAGGAGTTCGGTGCCCGCTTCCGGGTGGTGGCCCTGGACCTGCGCGGCTGCGGGGACTCGGAGAAGCCACCGGGCAGGGACAGCTACCGGCTGGAGCTGCTCCTCGGGGACATCTGTGACGTCATCGAGGCCCTGGGGACACCGGCGGGGACGCCGCGCTGCGTCCTGGTGGGACACGACTGGGGCGGGGTCCTGGCCTGGGAGGTGGCCTCGGGCCACCCGCAGCTGGTGGAGAAGCTGGTGGTGATGGACGCGCCACACAGGGGGGTGATGGCAGGTGACAGCGGGGACAGC
>NW_024505620.1:0-336 GCF_017590055.1 Onychostruthus taczanowskii | reverse complement strand
AAAATGTCACATCTGGGGCAGGAAACAACCAAAAACCATCAGAGTTTGGGGCAGAAAACAACCAAAATGTCACAGTTTGGGGCAGGAACACCAAAAAACATCAAAATTGGGTCAGAAACCCCCAAAAATTATCAAATCCGGGTCAGAAACCACCAAAAATGTCAAATTTGGGTCAGAAACACCAAAAAATATCACAATTTGGGGCAGAAATCACCAAAAAAAATCACAGTAATCCCCAAAAAAATCACATCTCAGGTCAGAAACCCACAAAAAAAAAAGCACAGTTTGGGTGAGAAATCCCCAAAAATTCAGTTTGGGGCAGAAAGCACCAAATTT
>NW_024505619.1:0-336 GCF_017590055.1 Onychostruthus taczanowskii | reverse complement strand
GTGTGGTGAGATGCGCAGCACAGGGCTTGTGTCAACACCGGCCACAGGAACTGGAGGGAGAGACCAGAGAGAAAAAACATGAAAGGAGAAAGAAATTGGAGAAAAATACTCATGGGTTCAGATCACAGGATTTAGGAAGTATGAGGAGAGAATACCTTAAAAATTGCATTTAGATGAGAAGAAAGAGAGCAAAGAAAGAGAGAATAGAAGGGATGAATAAGAGAGAAACCTGAGACTCCCAGGAAGTACTTTGATTCAGGATGCACAGTGGCAATTTGCAAGGAAAGACAGTTACTTGAGTGTTGGAATAAATCAACCAAGACTCCATTTTCTTCA
>NW_024505618.1:0-336 GCF_017590055.1 Onychostruthus taczanowskii | reverse complement strand
CCCCCCAAATCCCCCCAAATCCCCAAACTCCCCCTCCGTGCCGAATCTGCCGCTCCTCCCCCCGCCGCAGATTCGCCGCCGCAGATTCGCCACGACGGCGGGGCCGTGCTCTCCCCCTCCTCCTCGCTCTCTCCCCGTTCTTTCCCCGCCATCCCCTCCCTTGTCCCGCTCCCTTCCCTCCCCGCCCCTCGGTGATTTTTCCCGCAGCCCCGATCGCGGCGGGATCTCCCCCCGGCGGCCGTGGCGAAAGTGCGGCCGTTGCGGCCGTGGCGCGGGGCCGTTGCGGCGGCGGCGGCGGCGGCTCCGCTCGGTGCCGCTGCCGGTGCCGCTGCTGCC
>NW_024505617.1:0-336 GCF_017590055.1 Onychostruthus taczanowskii | reverse complement strand
CCGCGGGCCCGGGGGGTGTCCCTGGGCGCGGCCGGGGATGTCCCCGGGGGGGTGGCAGCATGACCCCGGTGAAGCCTGGCCCCGCAGGCTGATGCTGGTGGAGCAGGAGCTGCGCAGGGATCACTTGGGCGCCCACGACCCGTCCGAGGGCCGGCGGCGGCTGCTCGACGCTCAGGTGGAAATTACAATGTCATTGCTCTGCTCCGTGTGACATCGGCCATCCCACGCCGCGCTGGGGGCCGGGCCCCGGGGGGGTTTTTTGGGGTGTTTGGGGGGGGTGGAGTGTCCCTAGAGGGGTATTTGCGGGGTTAGGGGCGTCCCTAGGGGGGTTTGGGG
>NW_024505616.1:9879-10457 GCF_017590055.1 Onychostruthus taczanowskii | reverse complement strand
CCGTGTCCCCAACCCCGCCGTGTCCCCCCCAGGCTCTGCCACCAGCACAGCGAGTGCCAAGGGCGCCTCCAAGCGGCCGCCGTGGGACCTGCGGGGACAGCTCGGGGACCTGCGGGGGGCGCTGGGCCAGGCCCAGGAGCGGCTGCAGGGGCTGGACAGCGAGAAACGGGAGCTGGAGAGCGAGAAACAGGAGCTGAGGGAGCGCCTGCAGCAGCTGCAGAGCGAGCTGGGCCAGAGCCAGAGCAGGGAGAGCAGCCTGAGCACCAGGGTCGGGTGAGGAACGGGGCAAAGGGTACCAAAATCCTGAAAAACCACTTAAAACTGCCCCAAAATCCATCCACATCCCCAGCTGGGCCAGAGCCAGAGCAGGGAGATCAGCCTGAGCACCAGGGGCGGGTGAGGAACGGGGCAAAATGTACCAAAATCCTGAACAACTGCCCCAAAATCCATCCACATCCCCTGCTGGGCCAGAGCCAGAGCAGGGAGAGCAGCCTGAGCACCAGGCTGGGGTGAGGAACGGAGCAAAGGGTACCAAAATCCTGAACAACTGCCCCAAAATCCATCCACATCCCCTGCTG
>NW_024505616.1:0-8553 GCF_017590055.1 Onychostruthus taczanowskii | reverse complement strand
GCAAAGGGTACCAAAATCCTGAACAACTGCCCCAAAATCCATCCACATCCCCAGCTGGGCCAGAGCCAGAGCAGGGAGAGCAGCCTGAGCACCAGGGTCAGGTGAGGAGTGGAGCAAAGGGTACCAAAATCCTGAACAACTGCCCCAAAATCCATCCACATCCCCAGCTGGGCCAGAGCGAGAGCAGGGAGAGCAGCCTGAGCACCAGGCTCGGGTGAGGAGTGAGCCAAAATCCTGGAAATCTGCACCAAAATCTGCTTAAAACTGCACCAAATCCATCAAAACTGCCCAAAATCATGAAAAACTGTCCCAAAATTCATCCAAACCTGACCAAATTCCATCTAAATTGCCCCAAAACCATCCACATCCCCTTGCTGAGGGAGCAGCTGCAGAGGGAGAGCAGCCTGTGCACCAAGGTTGGGTGAGGAATAAGCCAAAATGTACCAAAATCCTGAAAATCTGCACCAAAATCTGCTTATAAGTGTCCCAAATCCATCAAAACTGCCCCAAAATCCTGGAAAACTGCCCCAAAATTCATCCAAACTGCTTCAAAATCCATCAAAATTGCTCCAAAATCCTCCAAATTCTTACCAAAATCATCCAAACTGCCCCAAAATCTGCCAAAACCTGATGAAAATCTTCAAAACTACCACAAAATCCATCAAAAACTTCCCAGAATCCCTCAAAACTGCCTCAAAATCCATCAAAGCTTGACCAAAATCTGTCCAAAACTTCCCAAAATCCATAAAAACTGCCCCAAATCCTTTAAAATCTTGCTCTGGAATGAGGGGGAATGCTGAGAAAAAAAAACCCAAAATCCATCTGAAGATCCCTCCTGATGTTCTCTAAAACCTTCCTAAAAAATTCCCACATCCTCAAAATGTGAGTTTTCCTACATCTTCTCAAGATCCCCTCAAAATTTCTCTAAAGGCCTTCAAAAGATCCGGCGATTCTCCCAAAATCCCCCAAATTTTCCCATATTCCCCCCCAATTTTCCTTTGGAATTCGAGATCCCCAAAATTCCCTCAGAACTCTTCGGAAAATCTCCGAAATTTCCCTGAATAGCCCCAAAATTCCCTCAGCCAATTTGAAAATCCCTGAAATTTCCCCAAATTGCTCCAAACTCCCTCAAGATCCTCAAAATTCCCTCAGAACCTTTCCAACAATCCCTGAAATTTGCCTGAATTGCTCCAAAACGCCTAAACATGCCCAAGAATTTGCTCAGAACCCTTCCAAAAATCCCTGAAATTATCCTGAATCCCTTCAAACTCCCTCAAGATCCCCAAAATTCCCTCAGAACCCTTTGGAAAAATCCCTGAAAATTCCCCAAAACTCCTGAAGATCCCCAAAATTCCCTCATAATCCTTCGGAAAATCCCTGAAATTTCTCGAAATCCCCTCAAAATCCCTGAAGATCCCCAAAATTCCCTCAGAACCTTTCTGAAAATCCCTTGAATTTCCACAAGATGATCCAAAATCCCTAAAGATCCCCAAAATTCCCTCAGAACCCTTTGGCAAAATCCCTGAAATTTCCCCAAAACCCCTGAAGACCCCAAAATTCCCTCAGAACCCTTTGGAAAATCCCTGAAATTTCTCGAAATCTCCTCAAAACTCCCTCAAGATCCCAATAATTCCCTCAGAACCCTTTGGAAAATCCCTGAAATTTCTCAAAATCCCCTCAAAACCCCTGAAGATCCCCAAAATTCCCTCAGAACCTGAAAATCCCTGAAAATTCCCCCAATCCCCTCACAATCTCCAAAACTCCCACAGAACCCTCCTGAACACTGCTTAAAATCCCCAAATTACCCCAAAACCCCTCAAGAAAATTACCTGAAATGCCTCCAAGTCCCCCGAAATCCGGTATTCCCCAGTTTTATGGATTGTGGTTTCCCCGGAGCAGCTCCCTGGAGCTGGAGGTGTCGCAGTGCCGTGAGCTGCTGGAGCAGAGCCGGGGCCGGGAGGAGGCTCTGGAGGCCAAGGTGCAGCAGCTGCAGGCGGAGGAGGAGAAGCGGCGGCAGGAGAGGGACGAGGCCCTGGGCCGGGCTCAGGCGCTCTCAGAGCAGCTGGAGAGCACCGAGGTGAGGCCCAGGATTCCTGAGAAATCCCTGAAAAAATGGGAATTTGGAGCCGTTTTGTTGCTCTCTGGTCAGGGATCCGTTGAGGGGAGGGGTTGGCAAAAAATGGCGGGAAGCTGTGAGGGGAAAATCCGCCAGGGGGCGCCAAAAAAAGAGTGGGAAAATGAGGGGTTGGCACCAATTTGGGCTTTTTTGGCACCAAAGTCGCCCTGATAGTGCCTTGAAGTGTGGCGGAAATGGGAATTTTCACCAATTCGGCTGCTTCTGGCCCCAAAATCCCTCAAGGGTTCCTGAAAACGTGTAAAAACCTGGGATTTTGGAGCTGTTTTGTTGCTCTCTGACCTGAAATCCACCAGAGGGCGCCAAAAAAGGCAGGAAAATGTGGGGTTTGTGCCAAATCCGGCTTTCCTGGGGTCAAAATCCTTCAGGGAAACCTCAAAACTTGGGAAGGATGGAAGGTTCCACTAATTCAGCTGCTTTTGCACCCAAAATCCCTCTGGGGGTGCTTCAAAAATCTGGAAAAACCCAGGAATTTGGATATGTTTTATTGCTCTGGGGGGCCAGAAAAATGCAGGAAAATGTGGGATTTATGCCAATTCCAGCTTGTTTGGTGTGGGAATCTCTCTGGGGGTTCCTCAACATTTGAGAAAAATGTGAATTTTCACCATTTCAGCTGCTTTTGCACCCAAAATCCCTCAAGGGATGCTTCAAAATCTGCAAAAACCTGGGAATTTGAGCTGTTTTGTTGCTCCAGAGGCCCCAGAAAACAGCAGGAAAATGAGGGTTTGTGGCAATTCCGGCTTTTTGGTGTCAAAAATTCTTCAGAGGATTCCTCACAATGGGGGAAAAATCCGAATTTGTGCCAATTCAGCTGCTTTTGCAAGCAAAATCCCTCAGGGTGCTTCAAAATTAATGAAAAACTGGGATTTTGGAGCTGTTCAGTCACTCTCCAGGCTGAAACTCAGCAGGACCACCAGAAAAAGTTGGAAAAATGAGGGGTTTGTGTCAATTTGGGATTTTTTGGTATCAAAATTTCTCAGGGAGTGCCTAAAAATGCAGGGAAAATTTTGAAAAATGGAAATTTTCAACAACTCAACTGATTTCGCAGCCGAAATCCCTCAGGGTGTTCAAAACGTGTGGAAGAAATGGGAATTGAAATTATTTTTACTGGGTTGGTTTCAACTCGAGATCCGCTAGGGGGCGCCAAAAAAGGCGGGAAAGTGAGGGCTTTGCGTGGATTGTGGAGAAATCCCTCAGAAAACGCCTCAAAAGATGGGAATTTACATCAATTCCGCTCATTTTAAGCCCAAATCCCTTGGGGAATGTCAGCAAGTCTGCAAAATATTAGGAAAACCGGGATTTTTTTTTTTTGCCAGTTTCTGTACTGAGCGCCTCAGAAGAGCGGGGGGGGAAATGGGGATTTTTAGCGGTTTTTGCATTTTCCGCCGCCAGGCGCAGCTGCATGAGGTGCAGCAGCAGCTGCAGGAGAAGCAGGATCAGGTGTCAGCGCTGCAGGAGCTGGAGGCCTCGCAGAGGACGCTGCTGGCCGAGCACGAGGAGCGCATCCACCTGCTGGAGATGGAGCGGCGCCGCCTGCACAACGACATCCAGGAGCTCAGGGTAGGATGTGGGGGTTTTTCAGAGGAATGGCCACGTGTTCTGTGGGAGAGTTCTCGAGGGGGGAGGCCCCTGAGGGATGAATCACTTTTTTGTGGGGTTTTTTCAGGGAAACATCTGTGTGTTCTGCGTGAGGGCAGACCCCCGGTGCCTGAGGGGGGAGACCCCCAGGACCGGGCCCAACGACTGAATCCTGACTTTTTGGGGTTTTCCAGAGGAATATCTGCGTGTTCTGTGTGAGGGGAGATGCTGGGACTGCCCCGGGGACTAATCCCAGTTTTGTGGGGTTTACCAGGAAAATGTCTGCGTGTTCTGTGTGAGGGGAGATGCTGGGACTGCCCCGGGGACTAATCCCAGTTTTGTGGGGTTTACCAGGAAAATGTCTGCGTGTTCTGTGTGAGGGCAGACCCCCGCTTCGTGTGGGGGAGACCCCCTCAGGACTGGGCCTAATGGCTGAATCTCGATTTTTTTTGAGGTTTTCCAGGGGAATATATGCGTGTTCTGCATGAGGGGAGACCCTGGGACTGCCCCTGATGGCTGAATCCCAGGTTTTTTTGGGTTTTCCAGAAGAATATCTGCATGTTCTGTGTGAGGGCAGACCCCCGGTTCCTGAGGGGGAGACCCCCAGGACCGGGCCCAATGACCGAATCACCATTTTTTGGGGTTTTTCCAGGGAAATGTCCGTGTTTTCTGTGTGAGGGGAGACCCTGGGACTGCTCCCGATGGCTGAATCCTTGTTGTGTGGGGTTTTGTCAGGGAAATTTCTGTGTGTTCTGTGTGAGGGGACAGGCCCAGTTCCTGAGGGGGAGACCCCCAGGACCAGGCCCAATGACTGAATCTCCATTTTTGGGGGGTTTTCCAAGGGAATACCCATGAGTTCCACACCTCAATCCCAGTTTTTGGTTTACCCAGGGGAACACCCATGAATTCCATGCCTGAAACCTTTTTTTTGTTTTTTCCAGGGCAACATCCATGAATTTAATGCCTAAATCCCTTTTTTTTGGGGGGGGTTTTCCAGGGGAATACCCCTGAGTTCCATATCTCAATCCCTTTTTTTTTTTGTTTTTCTAGGGGAACGCCCATGAGTTCCACACCTGAATCCCAGTTTTTGGTTTTTCCAGGGGAGCACCCATGAGTTCCATGCCTGGATCCTTTCTGTTTTGTTTTTCCAGGGGAACACCCATTAATTCAATGCCTGAATCCCATTTTTTTTGTTTTTCCAGGGGAACACCCCTGAGTCCCACACCTCAATCCCATTTTTTTGCTTTTCCCAGGAGGACACCCACGAATTCCACACCTCAATCCCATTTTTTTGCTTTTCCCATGGGAACACCCCTGAGTCCCACACCTCAATCCCATATTTTTTTTGCTTTTCCCAGGGGAACACCCCTGAGTTCCACACCTCAATCCTATTTTTTTCTTGCTTTTCCCAGGAGGACACCCACGAATTCCACGCCTCAATCCCATTTTTTGGGTTTTCCAGGGGAACACCCCTGAGTCCCACACCTCAATCCCATTTATTTTTGCTTTCCCAGGGGATCATCCACAAGTCCCACACCTCAATCCCATTTGTTTTTGTTTTCCCAGGGGAACATCCGCGTGTTCTGCCGCGTGCGGCCGCTGCTGCCCGAGGAGCGGGAGCGCCAGCGGGGGATGCCCCACCTGCACTTCCCGCCCCAGGACGCCCGCAGCCTCGTGCTCACCCGGCCCGACGACGTGAGTGCTCCCCACCCTCCTCCTCCTCCTCCCCCAGAGCTGCCCTCCCGCCCTCAAAGCGACCAAAATTCCTCTTTTCCTCTCCCAGAAATGGCCTTTTCCCTCAAAAACCCCCTATTTCCCAAGAATTCCTCTATTCAGTCCTCAAAAATGGCTTTTTTTCCCTCAAAAACCCCCTATTTCCCAAGAATTCCTCTATTCAGTCCTCAAAAATGGCTTTTTTTCCCTCAAAAACCCCCTATTTCCCAAGAATTCCTCTATTCAGTCCTCAAAAATGGCTTTTTTTCCCTCAAAAACCCCCTATTTCCCAAGAATTCCTCTATTCAGTCCTCAAAAATGGCTTTTTTTCCCTCAAAAATCCCTGATTTCCCCAAAATTTCTTTTTTTCCGCCCTTAAAAATGGCCTTTTCCCCTCAATTTTCCCTCAAAAATGGCCTTTTCCCCTCAGTTTTCCCTCAAAAATGGCCTTTTCCCCTCAATTTTCCCTCAAAAAAAGGCCTTTTCCCCTCAATTTTCCCTCAAAAATGGCCTTTTCCCTTCAATTTTCCCACAAAAATGGCCTTTTCCCCTCAATTTTCCCTCAAAAATGGCCTTTTCCCCTCAGTTTTCCCTCAAAAATGGCCTTTTCCCCTCAATTTTCCCACAAAAATGGCATTTTCCCCTCAATTTTCCCTCAAAAATGGCATTTCCCTTCAATTTTCCCTCAAAAATGGCCTTTTCCCCTCAAAAATTCCTATTTCCCGAAAATGGTTCTTTGCCCCTCTCAAAAATGGGCTTTTTCCTTCTAAAACTCCTGATTCCCTAAAAATTCCCTTTTTCCACCCTCAAAAATGGCCTTTTCCCTTCAAAAATTCCTATTTCCCGAAAATGGTTCTTTGCCCCTCTCAAAAATGGGCTTTTTCCTTCTAAAACTCCTGATTCCCTAAAAATTCCCTTTTTCTACCCTCAAAAATGGCCTTTTTCCCCTTAATTTTCCCTCAAAAATGGCATTTCGCTTCAATTTTCCCTCAAAAATGGCCTTTTTCCCCTTAATTTTCCCTCAAAAATGGCCTTTTCCCCTCAATTTTCCCACAAAAATGGCTATTTCCCTTCAATTTTCCCACAAAAATGGCCTTTTTCCCTCAATTTTCCCTCAAAAATGGTCTTTTCCCCTCAAAAATTGCTATTTCCCAAAAATGGTTCTTTGCCCCTCTCAAAAATGGGCTTTTTCCTTCTAAAATTCCTGATTACCTAAAAATTCCCCTTTTCCCCCTCAAAAATGGCCTTTTTTCCTTCAGAAATTCCACATTTGCCATAAATTCCTTTTTTTCCCCTCACAAATGGCCTTTTTGCTTCAATAAATCCCTGATTTGCCATAAATTCCTTTTTTTCCCCTCACAAATGGCCTTTTTGCTTCAATAAATCCCTGATTTGCCATAAATTCCTTTTTTTCCCCCTCAAAAATGGCCTTTTTCCCTCAAAAATCCCTGATTTCCCCCAAAAATGCCTTTTCCCCCATCTAAAAAATTGGCTTTTCCCCTCAATAAATGGCATTTTTCCTACTAAAATCCCTGATTTCCCAAAAATTCCTTTTTTCCACCCTCAGAAATGGCCTTTTTCCCTCAAAAATCCCTGATTTCCCCAAAAATTCCTTTTTTCCCCTCTCAAAATCTGCCTTAATTCCCTCCAAAATCCCAATTTCCAAAAAAAAGCCCTTTTTTCTTGCTAGAGATATCTGGGTTTTTTCCAAAAATGTCTTTTTTTTTCCCTTCAAAAATGGTTTCTTTTCCATCAAAAATGTCTTTTCCCTCAAAATTTGATCCTTCTGAATAAATTTCTTTTTTTTTCTCCCCAAGATGTGCTTTTTACTCCTCAAAAATGTCATTTTTACCCCAAAAAGTCCTTTTCTCCCCAAAAACTCTTTTTTTCTCACAAAAATGTCCTTCTTCACTGAAAAAAATGTTCTTTTTACCCCTTAAATGTCTTTTTTTCCCTCAAAAATCCCGTTACCCAAAAAGTCTTTATTTCCTGCAAAATGTCCTGTATTTCCCCTCAGAAATGCACTTTTTTCCCCTCAAAAATCTTGTTTTCTATAAAGTATTTTTCCCCTGAAAACATTCTGCTTTCCTCTCAAAAATGGCCTTTTCCCCAAAAAATCTTCTTTCCCCCTCAAAACTGTCACTTTTCCCCTCAAAAATACCTTTTTTCCCCTCAAAAATATCCTTTTTCCCCCAAAAATATAATTTTTTCCCCTCAAAAAATCCTTTTTTTCCTTCAAAAACACAATTTTTTCCCTCAAAAATATCCTTTTTCCCTCAAAAATATCTTTTTTCTAAAAAAATACCATTTCCCCCCCCCAAATATCCTTTTTTTCCCTCTCAAAAATGTTCTTTCTCCCCACAAATCCCCACACTACCAAAAAAGGCCTTTTTTCCCTCAAAAGTGTTTTTTTCCCTCAAAAAATTTACCAAAAAAGGCCTTTTTTCCCTCAAAAGTGTTTTTTTTTCCCTCAAAAATTTGGGTTTTTTTGCCTGGATAAATGGATTTTCCTCCCAAAATGAGCTTGTGTTCCTTCCCAAAATGTTTTTTTTTCCCTTCAAAAAAGGCCTTTTGTCCCCAAATTCCCATTTTTTCCCCAAATTCCCATTTTTTCCCCAAATTCCCATTTTTTTCCCCTAAATTCCCTTTTTCTCAAGAAAACCCAAACTCCTTTCCAAACCGAAATCCCTTTTTTTTTTCCCCTTTCCCACCATTTTTTTCCCTTAAAATGCTTTTTTTTCCCCTAAAATTGATGTTTTCCCCCAAATCTGCCCCTTTCTCCCCAAAAAATGAGATTTTTTTGGGGCTGCAAAATCAGCAATTTCCCCCCAAAATGGGCTTTTCCCCCTCCAAAAAATCACTTTTCCCCCCCAAAAAAGGCTTTTTCCTCCCCAAACCCCAATTTTTTTACCCCAAATCCCTTTTTTTCCCCTTCCCCACAAAATTTTTTCTGTTAAAATGCTTTCTCCCCCAACCCTTTCTCCCCTAAATCTGCCCCTTTCTCCCCAAAAAACGACATTTATTTTTTGGGGCTGAAAAATCAGTGATTCCCCCCAAAATGGGCTTTTCCCCTCAAAAAAAAAAATCACATTTTTTCCCCCAAAAAAGCCACTTTTTCCTCAAAAAAA
>NW_024505615.1:0-336 GCF_017590055.1 Onychostruthus taczanowskii | reverse complement strand
GACAGCCCGGGACAGCGCTGTCACCGCCCGGGGACACCCCGTTAAAGCCACCACACCCCAAACCCCTCCCCAGCCCTGCAGTGGGGAGGGGGTGTCAGGTCAGGGTCGGGGTCTCCAGGACCCCCCCAGAGGGGAATCCTCATGGGACCCCCAGCCCCGCCCCAAATCGGCGTCCCCACTGCCCCCACCCCAAAAAGGGGATCCCCACACCCCGAACCCAAACACGGGGGTCCACACGCCCCCTGCCCACCCCAAGGGTCCCCGAGCCCCCTACCCCGGGGGTCCCCGCGCCTCCTGCTCACCCTGGGGGTCTCCCCACCCCCTGCCCATCCCGAA
>NW_024505614.1:0-336 GCF_017590055.1 Onychostruthus taczanowskii | reverse complement strand
GGGGGGGGGGGGGGGAAGGGTAGGGCCGCCCCCTCCCCTTCCTTTATCAGCCCCCTCCCCCCCTCCCCACGGCTCCTCCCCCCACAGCGCCCTATAAAAGCTGTGGGGCCGCGGGGCCGCCAAAGGCGCAGCTGTGGGGCGCGGACAGAAGGTGGGGGGCGCATGGGGCGGGCACAGGGGGGGTGTATGGGAAGGCTGTGGGGTCTATGGGGTGCACAGGGGGTCTGTGGGGCAGCCAGTGTTTGGGTGGGTGGTGGATCACACGGGGGATCTGTGGGGCATCACGGGAAGCCTGCGGGATCTGTGGGGCACAGGGGATTTGTGGGGGGCGCGGGG
>NW_024505613.1:0-336 GCF_017590055.1 Onychostruthus taczanowskii | reverse complement strand
GCCCCGCCCATTTAAGCCCCGCCCATTGCAAGCCCCTCCCACTTTACCCTGCTTAAACCACGCCCATTTAAGCCCCGCCCAATAAGCTACTCCCCTTTAACCCCACCCACTTAAGCCCCTCCCCAATTAAGCCACGCCCAATCAGGCTCCACCCCTGGTGCCACACCCATTTAAGCCCCTCCCCCTTCAACACGCCCCACTTTAGCTCCTCCCATTAAAACCCCTCCCCTTTAAGCCCCTCCCCCTCAGCCCCACACACTTAAGCCCCTCCCCTTTTAGCCCCCCATTTAACTTCTCCCCTTTAAGCCCCACCCATTTAAGCCCCTCCCATTTTGC
>NW_024505612.1:0-336 GCF_017590055.1 Onychostruthus taczanowskii | reverse complement strand
CCCTTTTCCCCCTCCCCAGCCCCGTCCGCCGCTCGGGCGGCTCCGTCCCCGCGGGGCGCTGTCCCCGGGGCGGCCGCGGTGACACACGGCGACGCGGGCAGGGGTGGCAGCGGCGCTTTGAGGGCGCGTGTGTCACCCGGGGCCGCGGGACGGCGGCGGAATGGGAGCGGAATGGGAGCGGAATGGGAGCGGAATTCCCGCCCCGGGCGGGACGCGGGGCCGGGAGCGCGGCCGCCGCTGGGTTTTCGGGAATTCCGGCGCGGGGAGGATGGAGCGGAGGGGAGTGGGGAAGGGGGGAGCGGGGAGGTGGCAGGAGGAGGAGGGGGTAAATTAAAT
>NW_024505611.1:0-337 GCF_017590055.1 Onychostruthus taczanowskii | reverse complement strand
CCCCAAAAACCTGAATTTTTTTGGCTTTTAAATCCTCTTCGGCATCCGCGGCAATCGAGGAGGCAAATCCGAGGGAATTGAGGAGGGAAAATGGGGAAAAAAGAGGAAAAAATGGGAAAAAAAAGAGGGAAAAAATGGGAATAAAGCGGCAGCGAGGAGCGGCTGCGGCTCCCGAGCGCCCCCGGCGGAGCCTGGCGGAACTGCAGCCGCCACAGGGGGGGAAATTCCAATTTTTTGGGGTTTTTTTAAGGAGTTTTGGGGTTTTTTAAAAAGTTTTGGGTGTTTCTCGTTTTTCCCAATTTTTCCTGATTTTTTTCCCGATTTTTCCTCAATTTTT
>NW_024505610.1:0-337 GCF_017590055.1 Onychostruthus taczanowskii | reverse complement strand
AAGGATTTTGGCTGGAATTTTTTAGGATTTTTGCCCGAATTTTCCAAATGTTTTGCCGATTTCGCCGGGAATTTCCAAGGATTTTGCCCTTCCTTTGCTCCTGGGGTCCCTCCCCTCTCCCAGCTTGCCCAAAATCGGCGGAAATCCCCCCAAAATGGGGGGCGGGACTCACGGAGGCTCCGCCGGGCCCGGCGCCGTCGTCGCTCTTGGGCTCCACGGCCAGCTCGGCTTCCAGAAGCTTCTCCACCGGCATCTCCTCGTTGGGCGCCGCCCCCAGGTCGCCGTCGGCCTCCTTGTCCTTGCCCCGCTGGCGCTCCTCCTGCACCGCTGGGGGAAA
>NW_024505609.1:0-337 GCF_017590055.1 Onychostruthus taczanowskii | reverse complement strand
TTAAACCAGTTTGGACCAGTTCAGACCAGTTCAAACCAGTTCAAACCATTTAAACCAGTTCAGACCAGTTCAGACCAGTTCAGACCAGTGCAAACCTGTTCAAACCAGTTCAAACCATTTCAGACCAGTGCAAACCAGTTCAAACCAGTTCACACCAGTTCACACCAGTCCCTCCCAGTCCCTCCCAGTTCCAGCCGAGCAGGGGGGTCCAGGCGGGCCCCGACAGCTCCCGGCCCCGCAGCAGCCTCCCAGTATGGACCAGTATGGACCAGTAGGGACCAGTATGAACCAGTACGGACCAGTATGGATGGGTATGGACCAGTATAAACCAGTATGG
>NW_024505608.1:0-337 GCF_017590055.1 Onychostruthus taczanowskii | reverse complement strand
TTTTTTCCCCTATTTCCCCATTCCCCCCTATTTTTTCTCCAATTTTCCCATTTCCCCCCTTTTTTCCTATTTCCATTTTCCCCCCATTTTCCCCATTTTCCCCAATATTCCCTCATTTAATCCCAATTTTTTTCCCATTTAATCCCATTTAATCCCATTTTCCCCAATATTCCCCCATTTTATCCCATTTTTCCCCCATTTAATCCCATTTCCCCATTTTTTTCCATTTAATCCCATTTAATCCCATTTAATCTCATTTTCTCCCCATTTTCCCCGTTTTTTCCCAATATTCCCCCATTTAATCCCATTCCCCCCACTTTTTTTCCCATTTTCCCCC
>NW_024505607.1:0-337 GCF_017590055.1 Onychostruthus taczanowskii | reverse complement strand
AAAAAAAAAAAAATATCCCCATTTGTGAGTTCTACCTTACAATGGATTTCAGAAGGTCCAACTTCCAGTGAAAGATACTGAACTTGAAACTAGCTCCAGTGTTAGCATAATTCCTCTGTGGGTAGTTAGATATCTCAAAAACATGCACCATGTCATAATTCAAAAGCATGCCTTTCCTCTGGCTTTGCTTTATCTATGATTAAAAAAAAAGAGCTTTTCACTCTAACACAGAGTATCAAATATTTTAGTTAAGCATCTGGTTACTTAACAGTAGTGTATTGTAGCTAATTCTTAACACAAACGTGTTTTGTGAAGCACAGCCTCTCCTCCATGCCTT
>NW_024505606.1:0-337 GCF_017590055.1 Onychostruthus taczanowskii | reverse complement strand
GCCAAATGTTCCACCAGTGGTTGTGGTCCTAATATTAATGCTGGTTATGTTGACAATGCAGTGGCAGCCCCACCCCAGACATCTCTGTCCACAAACATCCCAAAATTCCCACATTCTACCCTCAAATCTTTACCTTTGTCATCAACTCTTGACCATTTTCCCCCAAACTCCTCCATCATTGCCTCCACTATCTCATTTCTCTGGAGTTTTGACCATTTGACCCAAATCTCAAAGGTTCATCCCCAAAACTCTGCCTTTTGTGCCCCAGATCTCAGCGGGGCTCACTTGTGACCTTTGGGCCCAAACTCAGCTGGTTCTGCCCCAAATCTCAGCTGCT
>NW_024505605.1:2195-7856 GCF_017590055.1 Onychostruthus taczanowskii | reverse complement strand
GATTTGGGGTTCGCTGGGATTTTGGGAGTGCCGGGAATTAAGGGGTTAAACGGTCTCGCCATTTTTCCCTGGGCAATTGGGGGATTTTTTGGGGATTTTTTGGGATTTTTGGGGAAGGGCGTGGTCCCGACTTTATTTTTTGGGCGGTCGAATTCTTCTTTTTCCAGGATTTTGGGGAGCTGGGTGTGCCCAAACCCCCCTGGTCCCGGGATTTTGGGGGGTTGGGCGCGGCCAGACCCCCCTGTACCCAAAATTTGGGGAACTGGGAATTCCAAAATCCTCTTTTTCCCGGGATTTTGGGGATCTGGGAGTGCCCAAACCCCCCTGTACCCAAAATTTGAGGAACTGAGTATTCACTAATCCCGAGTTTTCCAGGATTTTTGGGGATTTGGGAGTGCCTAAATCCCGATTTTTCAGGATTTTTGGAGTCTGGCAGTGCCCAACCCCTCTGGACCCAAAATTTGGGGAACTGAGTATTCACAAATCCCGATTTTTCCAGGATTTTTGGGGATTTGGGAGTGCCCAAACCCCCCTGTACCCAAAATTTGGGGAACTGAGGATTCACAAATCCTCTTTTCCCGGGATTTTGGGGATCTGGGAGTGCCTAAATCCCGATTTTGCCAGGATTTTTGGAGTGTGGGATTGCCCAAACCCCCCTGTACCCAAAATCTGGGGAACTGGGAATTCCCAAATCCCGATTTTCCCAGGATTTTTTTTGGGATTTGGGACCATCCAAACCCCCCTGTAGCCAAAATTTGGGGAACTGGGAATTCCGAAATCCTGTTTTTCCAGGATTTTGGGGATCTGGGAGTGCCCAGACCCCCCTGGACCCAAAATTTGGGGAACTGAGAATTCCAAAATCCTCTTTTTCCAGGATTTTGGGGATCTGGGAGTGCCCAGACCCCCCTGTACCTAAAATTTGGGGAACTGAGAATTCCCAAATCCTGTTTTTCCAGGATTTTGGGGCTCTGGGAGTGCCCAGACCCCCCTGTAGCCAAAATTTGGGGAACTGGGAATTCCCAAATCCCGATTTTCCCAGGATTTTTTTCGGGATTTGGGACCATCCAACCCCCCCTGTACCCAAAATCTGGGGAACTGGGAATTCCCAAATCCCGATTTTCCCAGGATTTTTTTTGGGATTTGGGACCATCCAAACCCCCCTGTAGCCAAAATTTGGGGAACTGAGAATTCCAAAATCCTCTTTTTCCAGGATTTTGGGGATCTGGGAGTGCCCAAACCCCCCTGGTCCCAAAATTTGGGGAACTGAGAATTCACAAATCCCGATTTTTCCAGGATTTTTGGGGCTCTGGGAGTGCCCAAACCCCCCTGTACCCAAAATTTGGGGAACTGGGAGTTCCCAAATCCTGTTTTTCCAGGATGTTGGGAATTTGGGAGTGCCTAAATCCCTTTTTTCCAGGATTTTTGGGGTTTTGGGAGCGTCCAAACCCCCTTGGACCCAAAATTTGGGGAACTGAGAATTCCCAAAATCCTCTTTTTCCAGGATTTTGGGGATCTGGGAGTGCCTAAATCCCCTTTTTCCAGGATTTTTGGGGGTTTGGGAGGGTCCAAACCCCCCTGGACCCAAAATTTGGGGAACTGGGAGTTCCCAAATCCTGTTTTTCCAGGATGTTGGGAATTTGGGAGGGCCTAAATCCCCTTTTTCCAGGATTTTTGGGGGTTTGGGAGGGTCCAAACCCCCCTGGACCCAAAATTTGGGGAACTGGGAGTTCCCAAATCCTGTTTTTCCAGGATGTTGGGAATTTGGGAGGGCCTAAATCCCCTTTTTCCAGGATTTTTGGGGTTTTGGGAGGGTCCAAACCCCCCTGGACCCAAAATTTGGGGAACTCCACATTCCCACTTCCTCTTTTCCCACAATTTTGGGGTTCTGGGTGTTCCCAAACCCAAATTTTTTCCAGGATTTTGGGGTTCTGGAAGTGCCTAAATCCCTTTTTTTCCAAGATTTTTGGGGTCTGGGGTTCCTAAACCCCAAATTTTTCCAGGGTTTTTGGGCTCTGGGATTTCCCAAACCCCCCTGCTCCCAAAATTTGGGGAACTGGGTTTTTTCACATCCTCTTTTTCCAGGATTTTTGGGGCTGGGTGAGCCCAAATTTCCTCTTTTCTCACCATTTTTGGGGTCTGGGTCCTCCCAAATTTCCCTGAACCCAAAATTTTGGGGGTCTGAGGGTGCCTAAATCCCAATTTCCCGGGATTTTGGGACTCTTTGTGTCCTTTACCCAAATTTTCTGGGATTTTGAGTAGAAATTCTCAAATTTTCCTGGAATTTAGAGCAGAAATCCCCAATTTTCCCTGGATTTTGAGTAGAAATTTCCAATTTTCTTGGGATTTTGGAAGAATTCCCAAATTTTCTGTGACTTTTGAGTAGAAATTCCCAATTTTCCTGGAATTTTGATCAGAAATCCCAAATTTTGCTGGGATTTTGAGCATAAATCCCCAATTTTCTAGGGTTTTGAGCAGAAATCCCAAATTTTTTGTGAATTTTGAGTAGAAATCCCCAATTTTCTTGGGATTTTAGAAGAATTCCCAAATTTTTTGTGAATTTTCAGTAGAAATCCCCATTTTTTTCCTGGAATTTTGATCAGAAATCCCAAATTTTGCTGGGATTTTGAGCATAAATCCCCAATTTTCTAGGGTTTTGAGCAGAAATCCCAAATTTTTTGTGAATTTTGAGTAGAAACCCCCAATTTTCTTGGGATTTTAAGAAGAATTCCCAAATTTTCTGCTAATTTTGAGTAGGAATCCCCAATTTTCTTGGGATTCTAAGTAGAAATTTCCAATTTCTCAGGATTTTGAGTGGAAACCCCCAAATTTTCTAGGATTTTAAGAAGAATGCCCAAATTTTCTGTGGATTTTGAGCAGAAATGCCCAAATTTCCTGGGATTTTGAGTAAAAATCCCGAATTTTCCCAGGATTTTGAGCAGAATCCCCAAATTTCCCAGGATTTCCCCCCAATTTTCCCTTTATTTTGATCAAAAATCCACAATTTCCCTATGATTTTGAGCGTAAATACAATTTTTTTTAAATTTTAAGCCCAAATCCCCAATTTCTTGCAATTTTGACCAAAAAAAATCCCTGATTTTCCCAGGATTTTGACCAAAAATTTCCAATTTTTCTGGGATTTTGAGTAGAAATCCCAAATTTTCTGGGATTTTGAGTAGAAATCCCAAATTTTCTGGGATTTTGAGTAGAAATCCCAAATTTTCTGGGATTTTGAGTAGAAATCCCAAATTTTCTTGGGATTTTGGAAGAATTCCCAAATTTTTTGTGAATTTTCAGTAGAAATCCCCATTTTTTTCCTGGAATTTTGATCAGAAATCCCAAATTTTGCTGGGATTTTGAGCATAAATCCCCAATTTTCTAGGGTTTTGAGCAGAAATCCCAAATTTTTTGTGAATTTTGAGTAGAAATCCCCAATTTTCTTGGGATTTTAAGAAGAATTCCCAAATTTTCTGCTAATTTTGAGTAGGAATCCCCAATTTTCTTGGGATTCTAAGTAGAAATTTCCAATTTCTCAGGATTTTGAGTGGAAACCCCCAAATTTTCTAGGATTTTAAGAAGAATGCCCAAATTTCCTGGGATTTTGAGTAAAAATCCCGAATTTTCCCAGGATTTTGAGCAGAATCCCCAAATTTCCCAGGATTTCCCCCCAATTTTCCCTTTATTTTGATCAAAAATCCACAATTTCCCCATGATTTTGAGCGTAAACCCAATTTTTATTTTTAATTTTAAGCCCAAATCCCCAATTTCTTACAATTTTGACCAAAAAAATCCCTGATTTTCCCAGGATTTTGACCAAAAATCTCCAATTTCCCTGGGATTTTGAGCATAAATCCTAAATTTACCAAGATTTTGATCAGAAATCCCCAATTTTCCCAGGATTTTCAGTAGAAATCCCAATTTTTCCCATGATTTTTCCCAAATTTCCTGTGATTTTGATCAAAAATCCCTAATTTTCCCAGGATTTTCAAGAGAAATCTCCAATTCCCCCATGACTTTTAATGGAAATCCTGATTTTTTTCAGGATTTTAAGCAGAAATCCCCAATTTCCCTGTGATTTTCAGCAGAAATCCCCAATTTTCCCAGGATTTTCAAGATAAATCCCCAATTTCCCCAAGATTTTTAGTGGAAATCCTGATTTTTTTTTCAGGATTTTAAACAGAAATCCCCAATTCCCCCATGACTTTTAAAGGAAATCCTGATTTTCTTCCGGGATTTTCAGCAGAAATCCCCAATTTCTCCAGGATTTTTAATGGAAATCCTGATTTTTTTTTTCGGGATTTTAAGCAGAAATCCCCAATTTCCCTGGGATTTTAAGCAGAAATTCCAAATTTTCCCAGGATTTTCAACAGAAATCCCCAATTTCCCCATGACTTTTAATGGAAATCCTGATTTTTTTGGGGGATTTTAAGCAGAAATTCCCAATTTTCCTGGGATTTTCAACAGAAATCCCCAATTTCCCCATGACTTTGAGTGGAAATCCTGATTTTTTTTCCAGGATTTTCAGCAGAAATCCCCAATTCCCCCATGACTTTTAACGGAAATCCTGATTTTTTTTCAGGATTTTAAACAGAAATCCCCAATTTCCCCATGACTTTTAATGGAAATCCTGATATTTTTTCTGGGATTTTAAGCAGAAATCCCCAATTTCCCCATGATTTTTAATGGAAATCCTGATTTTTTTTCTGGGATTTTCAGCAGAAATCCCCAATTTCTCCAGGATTTTTAATGGAAATCCTGATTTTTTTTCGGGATTTTCAACAGAAATCCCCAATTTCCCCATGACTTTTAACGGAAATCCTGATTTTCTTCCGGGATTTTCAACAGAAATCCCCAATTTTTTTAAATTTTAACCCAAACCCCCGTTCCTCAGTGCGCCACAGCATCATCCAGACGGAATTCTACCAAAAATCCCTGGATTCCAAGGCGGACAGCGAGCAGTACATGTTCGACTTCGACGGCGACGAGATTTTCCACGTGGAGAAGGAGGAGACGGTCTGGAGGCTGCCGGAATTCCAGGAATTCGCCAGTTTCGAGGCGCAGGGAGCGCTGCAGAACATCGCCATCGACAAGCAGAACCTGGAGAATTCCATGAAGGCCTACAACAATTCCCGAATTCCCAGCGGTAACCCGGGAGGAGGAGGAGGAAGGAATTTTGGGGGGTTTTGGGGAGTTTTGGGGGTTTAAGGGGGTTTGAGATGGTTTTGGAGGGATCTGAACCAATTCCAGGGGTTTTGAGCCAATTCCAGTTGGATCCAACCCAATCCCAGTTGGATCTGACCCAATTCCAGTTGGATCCATCTCAATCCCAGTTGGGTCCAACCCAATTCCTGAGGATTTCAACCCAATTCCAGAAGGATCCTGGTGGAATTCCAAACCTTGGTGTCCCTCAAACCCAACCACAGTTGGTTCCACCTCAATCCCAGTTGGATCCATCTCAATCCCAGTTGGATCCGACCCAATCCCAGTTGGATCCGAGCCAATCCCAGTTGGATCCAACCCAATTCCAGTTGGATCGAACCCAATCCCAGTTGGATCGAACCCAATCCCAGTTGGATCTGACCCAATCCCAGTTGGATCCAGCCCAATCCCAGTTGGATCCGAGCCAATCCCAGTTGGATCCAACCCAATTCCAGTTGGATCCGA
>NW_024505605.1:0-1329 GCF_017590055.1 Onychostruthus taczanowskii | reverse complement strand
TTTGGTGTCCCTCAAACCCAACCCCAGTTAGTTCCACCTCAATCCCAGTTGGATCCAACCCAATTTTAGGGACATCCAACCCCAATTCAGGCTCTGGATCCCACACAATTTCAGGTGGATTCCAACCCAATTTCAGGGGATTTCAACCCAATTCCAGGCTCTGAATCCAAGCCAATTTTAGGGATATCCAGCCCCAATTCCAGAAGGATCCTGGTGGAATTCCAAATTTTGGTGTCCCTCAAACCCAACCCCAGTTGGATCCACTCCAATTTAATGAGATTTCAACCCAATCCCAACTGGACGGATCCAATTTTCGCCGAACCCACCCTGACTCCAAACTCCGGGATTTTTCCCCGGATTTCCCCCCGGATTTTTCCAGAGCCCCCGGAGGTGGCGGTGTTCCCCAAGCACCCGGTGGAGCAGGACGAGCCCAACATCCTGATCTGCTACGTCACCAAGTTCTGGCCGCCGGCGCTGGGGCTGAGCTGGCTGCGCAACGGGGTCCCGGTGACGCGCGGCGTCCTGGAGACGCCGATCCCGCCGGGCCCCGCCCGATCCCGGGGGATTCCGACCCAATTCCAGGCCCTGGGATTCCTCCACCCCAATCCCAGTTGGGTCTCAACCCAATCCCAGTTGGTTCCACTTCAATCCCAGTTGGATCTCAGTCAAACCCAGTTGGGTCCAACGCAATCCCAGTTGGATCCCACCCAATTATTCAGGCTCTGGATCCCACACAATTTCAGGTGGATTCCAACCCAATTTCAGGGGATTTCAACCCAATTCCAGGCTCTGAATCCAAGCCAATTTTAGGGATATCCAGCCCCAATTCCAGAAGGATCCTGGTGGAATTCCAAATTTTGGTGTCCCTCAAACCCAACCCCAGTTGGATCCACTCCAATTTAATGAGATTTCAACCCAATCCCAACTGGACGGATCCAATTTTCGCCGAACCCACCCTGACTCCAAACTCCGGGATTTTTCCCCGGATTTCCCCCCGGATTTTTCCAGAGCCCCCGGAGGTGGCGGTGTTCCCCAAGCACCCGGTGGAGCAGGACGAGCCCAACATCCTGATCTGCTACGTCACCAAGTTCTGGCCGCCGGCGCTGGGGCTGAGCTGGCTGCGCAACGGGGTCCCGGTGACGCGCGGCGTCCTGGAGACGCCGATCCCGCCGGGCCCCGCCCGATCCCGGGGGATTCCGACCCAATTCCAGGCACTGGGATTCCTCCACCCCAATCCCAGTTGGGTCCAACCCAATCCCAGTTGGTTCCACTTCAATCCCAGTTGGATCTCAGTCAAACCCAGTTGGGTCCAACGCAATCCCAGTTGGA
>NW_024505604.1:0-337 GCF_017590055.1 Onychostruthus taczanowskii | reverse complement strand
CACACACAGAGAATTAATTATAAAAAATAAAAATTAAAATTTCACCTCGGAAGATTTCCTTCTTCCTTCCTCCTCCAACCTGGGGAAGGCTGAGGACACCTCAGAGCCCTCACTTTGGCTGGTTCTCACTTTGTGGAGCTCCACACAGTGCTCTGAGCACAGAAAATGTGGAGAGGTGAGGTTTTCTTTGAGCTGGGCACCTGAGGGGACTCCACGACACACAGGGAAGCAGCAGCACTTGGAATCTTTATAAATAACATAATGGACCTGGAGAAACCTGCCAAATAGACTCTCTTTGATTTAAAAATTCAAATAATGGAATCATGGAATGGTTTGG
>NW_024505603.1:0-337 GCF_017590055.1 Onychostruthus taczanowskii | reverse complement strand
AGAAGTCTGGGAACAGTGAAGTCTTTCTACAGCTTTTTGTCTTGCTGGTGCCTTGGCAGCCTGAGACACACAGAGACTTCCACAGATTTTCCCAAGAGATTGCCATTTCTCAGACCAGTGGTGCAATAGCAGTTGACATCTTTTGTAAGAAAATGGAGCCAGGGAACAGAATGAGTAAATTTAAACAGCCATTAACTTGATTCTGGATTTGATCCTTAAAAGGAAGTCTAGACATGAATTAGTACTGGAAGAACTGCCATGGTTATAGAATTTATCCTTGCCTGGAATCAGATATTTGAGTTACTCGTGATCAGTCAGCACAAGTTCAGAGTTGCAG
>NW_024505602.1:0-337 GCF_017590055.1 Onychostruthus taczanowskii | reverse complement strand
CGCCCTGCGCCATCATCAGCCTCCTCCGGCCGCGCTCGTAGTCGTCCTGGTCCACGCTGACCAGCAGCCGCACGTCCTCGCGGCCCACGGCGCGCCGCAGCCCCTCGGTGAGGAAGACCCCCTTGAGGGCCTCGAGCAGCGCCCCGCTCAGGTAATCCCCCCAGAAGGCCTCCAGGTAGGAGAGCTCCGAGAACTTGATGTCGCACAGGATGGAGCCCAGGTCGCGCGACTTCAGCACGCCGCTGGCCTGGCCGAACACGTCCAGCGCCCGGCCGGGGCCCCGCGGGCGGCTCGAGGCCACGCCGCGCCGCAGCGCCACGTCGTGCTCGCAGTACTC
>NW_024505601.1:0-337 GCF_017590055.1 Onychostruthus taczanowskii | reverse complement strand
CCGTTATCCCCCGTTATCCCCCGTTATTCCCGGTCACTATTATCCCCCGTTATCCCCTGTTATCCCCCGGCACTCCGGCTCTCTCCGGTCACTATGACCCCCCGTTATCCGCCGTCACTCCCGCTCTCTCCGGTGGCTCCGGCGGCAGTTCCCGTACCCGCAGGCGCAGCCGGGCCGGGCTCTGGAACTGGGCGTGCAGGCGCACGGAGCGCAGCGCGGCCCCGAACGGCAGCGGCGCCGGCAGCGGGGCCAGGGACACAGCCCGACCTGCGGGGAGCCAGGGACCTTCACTGGGTGGAGCTTTATTTGCTTCATTTTATTGTATTTTATTTTATTT
>NW_024505600.1:0-338 GCF_017590055.1 Onychostruthus taczanowskii | reverse complement strand
GGCGTGGCGGGGCGGGCGGGGCCGGTACCGGGGCCGGGCCGGGCCGGGACCGATCGCGGCGCGATGCAGAAATACGAGAAGCTGGAGAAGATCGGCGAAGGTACGTCAGGGCCGGAGCCGTACGGAGGGAGCCGGCTGCTGCGGGGCCCGGCGGCGGTGCCGGTACGGGTACCGGGGGCTCAGCCGTGACCCGGTTCCATCCCCCGCAGGCACCTACGGGACCGTGTTCAAGGCCAAGAACCGGGAGACGCACGAGATCGTGGCGCTGAAGCGGGTGCGGCTGGACGACGATGATGAGGTGAGGGGGGGCTGGGACCCTCCCGGTACCCCCGGTACCC
>NW_024505599.1:0-338 GCF_017590055.1 Onychostruthus taczanowskii | reverse complement strand
CCTCCATTTTCCTCCTTTTTTCCCCCAAGTTTTTATTTTTATCCAGTTCCTTTCCCAGCCAGCCTGGCTGGCTCCGGAGTGGGAAAAGGGAAGGGCAGGGAAGAGGGAAAAGCAGGAAGTGGATCCCACTGGAAAACCACTGCCATCACCTGCATTTTCCTTCCTCCTTTTTCCCCCAACTTTTTATTTTTCATCCCAGTCCTTCCCGAGCCTTTCCCAGCCAGTCTGGGATGGGAAGAGCAGGGAAAAGCGAGGGGTGGGAAGATCCCTGGGAAGGGGTTGGGATGAAGGGGTTTCCCTGCAGAGAAGGTGACGTCACCTCCCTTTTCTCCCTTTTC
>NW_024505598.1:0-338 GCF_017590055.1 Onychostruthus taczanowskii | reverse complement strand
TTTTGGGCTATTTGGGGCTATTTTGGGCTATTTGAGTCTATTTTGGGGGGCTGCAGCCTCCCCCTGCTGCTCTTGGGGTTCCTCCGAGCCCCCTCCCCCTTTTTCTGCCCCCTAAAACAGCAGCGACCCAAAAAAGCCCCCCTGACCCCCAAAAGTACCCCCGGCACCCCAAAACGGCCCCCGGCACCCCAAAACGGCTCCCGGTGGTTTGGGGGGGGGTCCCCACGCGGTTTCGGGGGTCCTCACGCGGTTTTTTGGGGCTCCCCACTCGGTTTCGGGGTCTCCGCCTCCACCCCGAGCTTTTGGGGACCCCCGCAGACACCGGGGGGGGGGGCCCG
>NW_024505597.1:0-338 GCF_017590055.1 Onychostruthus taczanowskii | reverse complement strand
CCCGGCTGATGCGTTGCGATTTGCCTTCTCTGTACCTTCCATCATCAGAGAAGCCCCCAATGAAGCGTTACCACTGGCATGTTGTCCCGCAAGGGATGAAGAACAACCCTACCATCTGCCAGTGGTATGTCGCGAATATTCTGTCCCCATTGCGTGCAAAGGAGAGTGATTGTATTATCTATCACTACATGGACGATGTCCTGGTGTGTGCCCCTGACAGCGACAGACTTGCACGCACCTTAGAGGACACTATTACAACCTTATCCGTGGCAGGATTTGAGTTGCAAAAAGAGAAGGTGCAACACCTGCCGCCTTGGAAGTATCTGGGCCTTGAAATC
>NW_024505596.1:0-338 GCF_017590055.1 Onychostruthus taczanowskii | reverse complement strand
CCCCGCCCCGCCCGCGGCCGCGCCCCCCGCCGTCTCCCGGGCGACCCGCACCGCCCTCGGCCCCGCCCCCGCCGCGGAGCTTTGCCCAATCGCGACGCGGAGCTGCTGTGACGTCCTCCCTCCAGCCAACCCCCGCGCGCTCCGCGCGCCGCTCTGCCCGCCGTAAGAGCGGCGGGGATTGGCTGCCGCGGGGGCGGGGCCGTTGAAGGAAGCGCTCACGCGGTTGGCCGCGGCGGGCGGAAGGGGCGGGGCGGCCGGCGGAGGGGAGCGGGGTCAATGGCGGCGCTGCGGGCCCGGCGGTGCCGCTCGCTGTGAGGGGCCGCGGTAGGTGCCGGGGG
>NW_024505595.1:0-338 GCF_017590055.1 Onychostruthus taczanowskii | reverse complement strand
TAAAAATGGTGAGTTTGGGGTTAAAAAGGGTGATTTTGGGGTAAAAAATGGCAATTTTGGGTTAAAAATGGTGAGTTTGGGGTTAAAAATGGCAATTTTGGGGTTAAAAACAGCGAGTTTGGGTTTAAAATGGTGAGTTTGGGGTTAAAAACGGTGATTCGGGGGTTAAAATATGGCAATTTTGGGTTTAAAAATGGCTATTTTGGGTTAAAAAAGGGGATTTTGGGGTCGGGGAGGGGTCAGAATTTGGGGAGGTCTGGGGCCAGATTGGGGAGGGAGATTTGGGGGATTTTGGGGCTTTTGGGGGTCCCGGGGATATTTGGGGAGGATTTTGGGAT
>NW_024505594.1:2981-7938 GCF_017590055.1 Onychostruthus taczanowskii | reverse complement strand
TGGGGGGAGGGGTGAGGGAGGGTTCAGTGGGGGGGGGGTTGACCTTGACCTTGACCTTGGGGACCCTTGGTGGGCCTTGGGTTGAGCTTTGGGGGGCCTCGCTTGGCCTTGGGTGGGCTTGGTCTTGACCTTGGGTTGGGCTTGGCCGTGAGTTGGCGTTGGCTGGGTTGGTCGATCTTAACCATGAGTTGGTCTCGACTTTGGGTTGGTCTTGACTCTGGGTTGGTCTTGACCATTGGTTGGTTGGTCTCGACTTTGGGCTGGTCTCAACTTTGGGTTGGCCTTGACTTTGGTTTGGTCTTGACTTTGGGCTGGTCTTCACCATTGGTTGGTTGGTCTTGACTTTGGGTTGGTCTTGACTTTGGGCTGGGCTTGGCCGTGAGTTGGCCTTGACTTCGGGTTGGTCGATCTTAACCATGAGTTGGTCTTGACTCTGGGTTGATCTCGACTTTGGGCTGGTCTCGACCATTGGTTGGTGGGTCTTGACTTTGGGTTGGTCTCGACCATTGGTTGGTTGGTCTTGACTTTGGTTTGGTCTAGACTTTAGGTTGGTTGGACTTAACCATGAGTTGGTCTTGACTTTGGATTGGTCTTGGGTTGGTCTCAGCCATGGGTTGGTCTTGACTTTGGGTTGGTCTGAACCTTGGATTGGTCTTGACTTTGGGTTGCTCTTGGCGTTAGGTTGGTGTTGACCATTGGTTGTTTGGTCTTGACTTTGGGTTGGTCTTGACCATTGGTTGGTTGGTCTTGGCCATGGGTTCATCTTGACCTTGGATTGGTTTCGACTTGACCTGGGCTGAGCACGGGTGTTAGTCTTGTTCTTGCTGACCATTAATAGAGATGACCGTTGGGTTGGTCTTGATTTGGTTAACGGTTAATTGGGCTGACCACTGGGTTGGTCTTGATCTTAAGCTGACCGTTGGGTTGGTCTTGGTCTTGGTCTAATCATTGGGTTGGTCTTGGTCTTGAGCTGACCCTTGGGTTGGTCTTGATCAAATCATTGGGTGGGTTTTGATCTTGATCTAATCATTGGGTTGGTTTTGATCTTGATCTAATCATTGGGTTGGTTTTGACTTTGACCATCGATTGTCCGGTCTTGAGTTGCATTGGTCATTGGGTTGATTTGGACATGGCTGACCATTGGTTGGGTTGACCGAGGGTTGGGTTGACCTGGAGTTGAGTTTGGCTTTGAATTGGATGGAGTTGACGTTGGGTTGGGTTGGGTTGACCTTGGCTGATCTTGAGTTGGGTGGACTTTGACTTGGATTGGGTTGACTTGACCTTTGGCTTCAGTTGGGTTGGGTTGGGTTGACCTAGGCTTGAGTTGGGTTTGGTTGACTTTGAGTTGAGCTGAGCTTGGGTTGGGTTGGGTGGACCTTGAGTTGGGTTTGTTTGGTTGACCTTTGGTTGGGTGAGATTGACCTTGGGTTGGGTTGGGTTGGGTTTGTTTGGTTGACCTTTGCTTGGGTTGACTTTGGGTTGAGTTGACTTTGGTTGACCTTTGGTTGGGTTGGGCTTGGTTGGTTGATCTTGGGTTGGGTTGGGTTGACTTTGAGTTGGGTTGGGTTTGGTTGACCTTTGCTTGGGTTGGGTTTGGTGGTCTTTGAGTTGGGTTGGGTTTGGTTGACCTTTGCTTGGGTTGACTTTGGGTTGAGTTGGGTGGACTGGGTTGGGTTGACTTTGGTTGACCTTTGGTTTGGTTGGGTTGGTTTTGAGTTGGGTTGGGTTGACTTTGGTTGGGTTGGGTTGGGTTGCGTTTGAGTTGGGTTTGGTTTGGTTGGTTGACCTTGGGTTGGGTTTGGTTTGGTTGGTTGACCTTGGGTTGGGTTGGGTTGGGTTGAGTTCGTTGACCTTGGGTTGGGTTTCGTTGACCTTGGCTGACTTTCGCTTGACCCCGCTCGGGTTCGCGGCCCCTGATTGGCCCCACCCCCTCTGCCCTCCTCCCATTGGCTCCTCCCCCAAGTGGGCGTGGCCGAACACTCCGGGATCTCCTCCCCTCCCCCCCCCGCTCCGCAAGTGCCTCAATAAACGGAATTCTGGGAAAACGCCCCAAAATCATCGCCAGGAACGGGGGGAGGGGTCCCGCCGGCCCCTCCCCCACCCAGGGGACCCTTGGGGACATCGGGGGGGGGGGTTGGGGACACCAGAGATGGACCCGAGGCCGCGTTTGCCCCAAATTTATTGGTTCTGACCCCGAATCCGCGTCCCCTCCGTCACCGCCCGGGGTGGCACCAGGGTGGCACCAGGGTGGCCCTGGTGGCACTGTGGTGGCCCTGGGGTGGCCCTGGGGTGGCACCATGGTGGCACAGTGGTGGCCCTGGGGTGGCACTGGTGGCACCGTGGTGGCCCTGGTGGCCCTGGGGTGGCACCACGGTGGCCTTGGGGTGGCACTGGGGTGGCCCTGGGGTGGCACCGGGGTGGCCCTGGTGGCCCTGGTGGCCCTGGGGTGGCACCGTGGTGGCACCATGGTGGCCCTGGTGACACCGGGGTGGCCCCTGGGGTGGCACTGGTGGCACCATGCTGGCCCTGGTGGCCCTGGGGTGGCCCTGGGGTGGCCCTGGTGGCACCGTGGTGGCCCTGGTGGCACTGTGGTGGCCCCTGGGGTGGCACCGGGGTGGCCCTGGTGGCACCGTGGTGGCACCGGGGTGGTCCTGGGGTGGCACCATGGTGGTTCTGGTGGCACCGTGGTGGCCCTGGTGACACCGGGGTGGCCCTGGGGTGGCACCGTGGTGGCCATGGTGGCACTGTGGTGGCCCTGGGGTGGCACCGGGGTGGCACTGGTGGCACCGGGGTGGCTCTGGGGTGGCACCATGGTGGCCCTGGTGGCCCTGGTGGCACCGGGGTGGCCCTGGGGTGGCCCTGGTGGCACTGGGGTGGCACCATGGTGGCCCTGGTGGCCCTGGGGTGGCACCGGGGTGGCCCTGGTGGCACCAGGGTGGCCCTGGGGTGGCCCTGGGGTGGCACCGGGGTGGCCCTGGTGGCACCAGGGTGGCCCTGGGGTGGCCCTGGGGTGGCACCGGGGTGGCACCATGGTGGCCCTGGGGTGGCCCTGGTGGCCCTGGGGTGGCACCATGGTGGCCCTGAGGTGGCCCTGGGGTGGCCCTGGGGTGGCACCGGGGTGGCCCTGGGGTGACCCAAGTGTGGCCCAGGTGCCATCACCGTGTCCCTTGTCCCACCCTGTGGTGGCCCCAAGTCCGTGTCCCCACCGTGTCCCCAAGGTGTCCCTGTGCCACCACCGTGTCCCCAAGGTGTCCTTGTGTCCCCACCGTGTCCCCAAGGTGTCCCTGTGCCACCGTGTCCCCAAGGTGTCCCTGTGTCCCCACCGTGTCCCCAAGGTGTCCCCAAGGTGTCCCCAATGTCCCCTGTCCTGGAGTCACCACAGATGGAGACACACCCAGTTGGGAACCTGGGGTCCCCCATCCCCGTGTCCCCAAGGTGTCCCCAAGGTGTCCCCATGTCCCCAAGGTGTCCCCAGGCTGTCCCCAAGGTGTCCCCAAGGTGTCCCCACAGTGTCCCCATGTCCCCAAGGTGTCCCCATGTCCCCACGTCCCCACCGTGTGGAAGCAGCAGCGTGCAGACAGGTCCTGCCCAGGTTGTCGGGGCTGTCCCCATGTCCCCAGGCTGACCCCCGGCTATCTCCAGGTGTGTCCCCAGGCTGTCCCCATGTCCCCACGTCCCCACCCTCTGGAAGCAGCAGCGTGCAGACAGGTCCTGCCCAGGTTGTCGGGGCTGTCCCCATGTCCCCAGGCTGACCCCCGGCTATCTCCAGGTGTGTCCCCAGGCTGTCCCCATGTCCCCACGTCCCCACCCTCTGGAAGCAGCAGCGTGCAGACAGGTCCTGCCCAGGTTGTCGGGGCTGTCCCCATGTCCCCAGGCTGACCCCCGGCTATCTCCAGGTGTGTCCCCAGGCTGTCCCCATGTCCCCAGGTGTGTCCCCATGTCCCCATGTCCCCACCCTCCGGAAGCAGCAGCGTGCAGACAGGTCCTGCCCAGGTTGTCGGGGCTGTCCCCATGTCCCCAGGCTGAGACCTTGGTGTGACCCTGGTGTGACCCATCCCCATGTCCCCCAGGCTGTCCCCAAGGTGTCCCCAAGGTGTCCCCAAGGTGTCCCCATGTCCCCAAGGTGTCCCCAAGGTGTCCCCAAGATGTCCCTATTTCCTGTCCATGGTCTCCAGGATCCAGGGGATGAACCTGCAGACCTTGGTGTGACCCATCCCCATGTCCCCAGGGTGTTCACAGGCTGTCCCCACAATGTCCCCAAGGTGTCCCCAAGGTGTCCCCATGTCCCCAGGCTGTCCCCAGGCTGTCCCCACAATGTCCCCATGGTGTCCCCATGTCCCCAAGGTGTCCCCATGTCCCTACTTCCTGTCCATGGTCTCCAGGATCCAGGGGACAAAGTTGCAGCCCCTGGTGTGACCCTGGTGTGACCCATCCCTATGTCCCCAACTCTCTGTGATGTCCCCAGGCTGTCCCCAGGCTGTCCCCAAGGTGTCCCCAAGGTGTCCCCAAGGTGTCCCCATGTCCCCAAGGTGTCCCCAAGGTGTCCCCATGTCCCTAGTTCCTGTCCATGGTCTCCAGGATCCAGGGGATGAACCTGCAGATCCTGGTGTGACCCATCCCCATGTCCCCAGGGTGTCCCCAAGGTTTCCCCATGTCCCCAAGGTGTCCCCAAGGTGTCCCCATGTCCCCAAGGTGTCCCCAAGGTGTCCCCAAGGTGTCCCCAAGGTGTCCCTAGCTCCTGTCCATGGTCTCCAGGATGCAGGGGACGAAGTTGCAGACCCTGGTGTGACTGATCCCCATGTCCCCAGGCTGTCCCCACGATGTCCCCAGGCTGTCCCCAAGGTGTCCCCACAATGTCCCCAAGGTGTCCCCAAGGTGTCCCCATGTCCCTAGTTCCTGTCCATGGTCTCCAGGATCCAGGGGATGAACCTGCAGATCCTGGTGTGACCCATCCCCA
>NW_024505594.1:0-1518 GCF_017590055.1 Onychostruthus taczanowskii | reverse complement strand
GGTCACTCAGGGGTCACTCAGGGGTCAGGGGTCACTCATTGGTCACTCAGGGGTCACTCAGGGGTCAGGGGTCACTCATTGGTCACTCAGGGGTCACTCAGGGGTCAGGGGTCACTCATTGGTCACTCAGGGGTCACTCAGGGGTCAGGGGTCACTCATTGGTCACTCAGGGGTCACTCAGGGGTCAGGGGTCACTCATTGGTCACTCAGGGGTCACTCAGGGGTCAGGGGTCACTTGGGGTCACTCAGGGGTCACTCAGTGGTCAGTAGTCACTCGGGTCACTCAGGGGTCAGGGGTCACTCAGGGGTCACTCTGGGGTCACTCAGCGGTCACTCAGGGTCACTCAGGGGTCAGGGGTCACTCAGGGGTCACTCATTGGTCACTCAGGGGTCACTCTGGGGTCAGCAGACTCGGGGCAGATTTTGGGCGGATTTGGAATGAATTTTGATCAGATTTGGGGCAGATTTAGGTCAGATTTTGGGTGGATTTGAGGTGGATTTTGGTCAGATTTTGCTCAGATTTAGGTCAGATTTAGGTCAGATTTAGGTCAGATTTAGCTCAGATTTTGGTCAGATTTGGGGCAGATTTATGTGGATTTTGGGCGGATTTGAGGCGGATTTTGTTCAGATTTTGCTCAGATTTAGATCAGATTTAGGTCAGATTTTGCTCAGATTCGGGGCGGATTTTGGGCCGATTTGGGGCAGATTTAGGTCAGATTTTGGTCGGATTTTGGGTGGATTTGAGGTGGATTTGGGGAGGATTTTGGTCAGATTTTGGGTGGATTTTGCTCAGATTTTGGTCAGATTTGGGGCGGATTTTGGTCATATTTTGGGTGGATTTTGGTCAGATTTTGCTCAGATTTAGGTCAGATTTTGGTCGGATTTTGGGTGGATTTGAGGTGGATTTGGGTCTGATTTTGGCCAGATTTTGGGTGTATTTGGTCAGATTTTGCTCAGATTTTGGGTGGATTTTGGTCAGATTTTTGTCAGATTTCGGGCAGATTTTGGACGGATTTTGCTCAGATTTAGCTCAGATTTAGTTCAGATTTAGGTCAGATTTTGGTCAGGTTTTGCTCAGATTTCGGGCGGATTTTGCTCAGATTTTGCTCAGATTTTGGTCAGATTTAGGTCATTGGTCAGATTTTGCTCAGATTTGGGTCAGATTTTGGTCGGATTTTGGGTAGATTTGAGGTGGATTTGGGGCGGATTTAGGTCAGATTTAGGTCAGATTTTGGTCGGATTCCGGTGGATTTGGGGTGCCTTTGGGCTCACCTGGCAGGAGTCGACGCGGCGGTTGCGGACGCCGGCGCAGAGCATGCTGGGAGTGATGCGCCGCGGGTACGCCCGGCGGCACTCGGCGTCCGACAGCAGCTGCACGTAGGCGCAGATCAGGCGGTTCGGGAGCGTCACTGCGGGACACGGGGTACGGGGGGCACCCCGGGGGTCCGGGGGTCACTCAGGGGTCACTGGGGGTCACTCAGGGGTCAGCCCGGGTCACTCAGGGGTCACCCCGGGGTC
>NW_024505593.1:0-338 GCF_017590055.1 Onychostruthus taczanowskii | reverse complement strand
GATTTTGGGGGGATTTTGGGGCAATTTCTGGGGACAATTGGTGGGATTTTTGGGGTGGATTTTGGGGGGATTTTGGGGGGATTTTTGGGGACATTTGTGGGATTTTTGGGGACATTGGTGGGATTTTTGGGGTGGATTTTGGGGGGATTTTTGTGGGATTTTTGGGTTGGATTTTGGGGGGATTTTGGGCGGACCTGTGGGATTTTTTGGGGTGAAATCGGTGTTTTTCGGCGCAGGGAGCTGGAGCTGCCACCTGTGCCTGAGGCAGCTGAAGGAAAAGGCCTCGGCCTTCATCACCCTCACCTAGGGGGTCCCAAACCCCCCAAAATCCCCCCAAA
>NW_024505592.1:0-338 GCF_017590055.1 Onychostruthus taczanowskii | reverse complement strand
CCACGCCCCTGGCTCTCGTCTTAGCCAATGAGCGCGCGGGGGGCGTGGCCGCGGTCAGGCGGCGCGGCCATGCGGGGGGCGTGGCCTGACCTACATTGGGCCAACGGGGAGGCGCGCGAGGGGCGGGGCCTGACCCAGTTTCGGCCAATGGGGAGCGGGCGGGGCCGGGGGCGGGGCCTGGAGCACGCGGGGCCGCACGTGCGGGGCGCTCTTAAAGGGGCCGCGCCCGGAAATGGCGGCCGGGAAAGAGGGAGGGGGACACCAGGAGCGCTCCCGCCTCGGCCCTGCCCCAGTGACGTCACAGCGCCTCCCGACCCTTCCCCAAATTCATCCCCCCC
>NW_024505591.1:0-338 GCF_017590055.1 Onychostruthus taczanowskii | reverse complement strand
GAGGTGAGGCAGGTGTCAGTAAGGTCCTAATGCAAGAGATGCTTGTATGAGCAAAAGCCTCACGTATGGTAGGAGAAATCAGTAATGGCCTGGACTCTGCAGTGGCAGCAATAGGAACTGCTCAACAGTTCCCTCCAATCCCAAGATTGAGAGAGAGAAGAACTGAATCAAACCCCTCACATCCCAGCCAAAACCTTGTGATGTCTCTGCCCTTCCAAAAGAAAGCGCCCTCAGCTACAAGAGTGCAGCTGCACCTTTCACAGAACTCAGAATTCAAAGAATGACTAGGTTGCAAGAGACCTTAAAGATCATGTCCAACCCATGCCCTAACACCTCAA
>NW_024505590.1:0-338 GCF_017590055.1 Onychostruthus taczanowskii | reverse complement strand
GTTTTTTTTACAGTGATCTCAAGCACTCATTATTAGTAGTTTTATATATCATATCATTGCCATGTTTCAAATGCCAATAAAATATTTACTGTAAAGAAAAAGTCTGTTTTTAGAATATACACATTCTGTGTGTATAATTATTTTAATTACAACCACTTTTTCAGTAATTGTGCTAAAAAGCCACCACTAAATACAGTTAAACCAAATAAAGGATGGTGAGGCTACATCCCCACTCCTTCTCAAAGTCAGTAGAAATTTCAAGGCAGTTGGCACAAACACTTGAATATAAAAGGAATACTACTAGATGACAGAAAAATTTGTTCAGATAAATTCTGTTG
>NW_024505589.1:0-338 GCF_017590055.1 Onychostruthus taczanowskii | reverse complement strand
TTTTTTGGTTTGTTTTTTTTGGTAAAATAATTTGATGTGACAGTAAACTACTACGTACATTTAATGATAAATAGAATTTCATAAACTGCATGGGTTACCCCTAGGTGTATTTGTCAATAAACTGTATCAGACAGTTTCTGGGCAGATATCATCAGTTCTCACTTGATGATATCTGCCCAGAACAACCAAAAGAGTGAACACGCAATGCTAGTGAGTTACAGTTCAATTTAAAAGGAAGGGTATACTTTATCCAGGTCAGGACAGGGAATAGCAGAATAATGTAGAGAAGTTTTGTTAGTAGCTGATATGCTGTACTTGCCATTTCATAATAGATGGAT
>NW_024505588.1:0-338 GCF_017590055.1 Onychostruthus taczanowskii | reverse complement strand
GTGATCTGAGCACAGAGTAGTGCTGTGACAAGGGCATTAACTTAATTAAGAATTCAATTTTGGACTCACCTTTTAACTCTGCTGCAGAAGTTTTGCATGACATTGAGCAAGTCACCTAGCCAGGTTCTCCTCTGTAAAATGGGGATAATGAAAACCTCCTTTTACTCCACAGGAAGTATAAATGCTTTCACTGTTGAGAGCCCTTTCAAATTCTTCTGATGAAAGCCAGGTACTATTACAAGGATGCTCATGCTGATGTCTCTTGTATTTGTTTGCTAGTCTGTCTACTAAGGTTACTGAAACCTTTCCAGACTTCTGGCTAGTTTCAAACTAATACA
>NW_024505587.1:0-338 GCF_017590055.1 Onychostruthus taczanowskii | reverse complement strand
ATATTCCCGGTGCTCCGGGTTTCCACAGGTCATTTACAGACACACATTAATTAAACACTGGCTTTTCACAGACGTCCACATGGATTCACGTGTGGTGTTAAAGCCATTAAGATAGGGTTTTTATTCCTGCTGGTAATTAAGTGAAATGGCTGATGGTGTAGGGATAAAGTGTTCCTAAAATCACGGGATATTCGGGGGAGTTGGAAAGAAGGGTTGGGCCTGGTTGGCTCTTCACAAATAAAATATTAAAATTAATATTATATGTATTATGTCACAAAGTTGTATTGCATTAATTTTTTAAGTAGTTTTAGGTTATAACATGATGTTAAAATAGAAAC
>NW_024505586.1:0-338 GCF_017590055.1 Onychostruthus taczanowskii | reverse complement strand
AGTGATTCCGGGGGTGGGGTCAGCCCCGGGGACTCGCGGTGTCCCCCCCTCGGCGCTGCCAATCCCGAGGGGGGGTCCTGGGGGGGGGTCTCTCGCCCCCTGCCCCCCCCGCACTCACCCTGGGCGCGGGGGGGCCCGGTGCCCCCCCACCGGACACCGCTCCGGGCCGGGCGCGACAGGCGGGTGGCCAAGCGCAGCGCCATGGGGGGCTGGGGGCGCACGGCAGGGTCAGCGACCCCCAGAGACCCCCTTGGAACCCCCAGAGACCCCCTTGAAACCCCCTTTAACCCCCAACTCCCCCAGAGACCCCCGACTCCCCCCAGGGCCCCCCAATTCAC
>NW_024505585.1:0-338 GCF_017590055.1 Onychostruthus taczanowskii | reverse complement strand
CGCCCAAGTACAGCCCCACATCCCCCAAGTACAGCCCCACGTCACCCAAGTACAGCCCCACCTCGCCCACCTACAGCCCCACCTCGCCCGTCTACACCCCGACGTCGCCCAAGTACAGCCCCACCTCGCCCACCTACAGCCCCACGTCGCCCAAGTACAGCCCCACGTCCCCCACCTACAGCCCCACGTCGCCCAAGGGCTCCACGTACAGCCCTACGTCCCCCGGCTACAGCCCCACGTCACCCACCTACAGCCTCACCAGCCCGGCCATCAGCCCCGACGACAGCGACGACGACAACTGAGGGTCAGCCTGTGGGGACGGGGGTGGCACCCCCCAA
>NW_024505584.1:0-338 GCF_017590055.1 Onychostruthus taczanowskii | reverse complement strand
ATTTCCAGGTGATGTTTAAGGCATTTAGTAGTTGTTGTATTATTTTAGCTGTAAAATGGGGACCTGTATCTGAGTCAATGGTATTTATTATTCCATATTAGGGTACGATTTGTTCTAATAGAATCTTGCACATAGTCTCTGCAGTCTCTCTCATTGTTGGGTACGCCTCTACCCAGTGGGTCAAATGATCTGTTATTACCAATAAATACTTATATGTCTGCACTTGTGGTAGTTCTGTAAAATCTATTTGTATGCATTGGAATGGTCTTTTTAATAACTCTCTTCTCCCTTGAAGTGGTCTTCTCATTACTTTTCTATTTATTCTTTGGCATATCATG
>NW_024505583.1:0-7899 GCF_017590055.1 Onychostruthus taczanowskii | reverse complement strand
GAAAACGTCAAAAAATGGGAAAATTGGAGGGGAAAAGGTCAAAAAAGGGGAAAATTGGGGAGAAATCAGGGGAAAAATGGGAAAATTGGGGAGAAATCAAGGGAAAAATCAGGAAAATTATGGGGAAAAATGGGGAGAAAAGGTCAAAAAAGGGGAAAATTGGGGAGAAATCAGGGGAAAAATGGGAAAATTGGGGAGAAATCGGGAAAAAATCAGGGGAAAAATGGGGAGAAAGGGAAAATTATGGGGGAAAATCAGGGAAAAATCAATGAAAAAATTGGGAAAAATCAGGGAAAATTATGGGGAAAATGGGAAAATTATGGGGAAATTATGGGGGAAAATCAGGGAAAAATCAATGAAAAAATTGGGAAAAATCAGGGAAAATTATGGGGAAAATGGGAAAATTATGGGGAAATTATGGGGGAAAATCAGGGGAAAATCAGGGGAAAAACAAGGAAAAAATCGGGAAAAACTAGGGGGAAAAATGGGAAAAATCAGGGGGAAAAATCAGGGAAAAAAGGGGAAATTATGGGGGAAAAAATGGGGAAAATCTGGGGAAAAATCAGGGGAAACAGGGAAAATTATGGAGAAAAAATGGGGAAAATCAAGGGAAAAATGGGAAAATAATGAGAAAAAATGGGGAAAATCATGGGGAAAATGGGAAAATAATGAGAAAAAAATGGGGAAAATCAAGGGGAAATTATGGGGGAAAATCAGGGAAAAATATGGGGAAAAAATGGGAAAAATCAGGGAAAAAATTGGGAAAAACTGGGGGGAAAATCAGGGAAAAAAGGGGAAATTATGGGGGAAAAATGGGGAAAATCAGGGGGAAAATGGGAAAATAATGAGAAAAAAATGGGAAAAATCATGGGGAAAATCAGGGGAAAAATTGGGAAAAAAGGGAAAATTAAGGAGGAAAATCAGGGAAAAATAATGAGAAAAAAAAGGAAAAAATCGGGGAAAATAATGGGAAAAGGGAAAATAAGGGGGAAAATCAGGGAAAAAAGGGAAAAATCAGAAAAAAATCCAGGTAAAATGGGGGGAAAAGTGGGAAAATAATGGGAAAAAATCAGGGAAAATCGGGGAAAAATAATGAGGAAAAAAAGAGAAAAATCGGGGGAAATAATGGGGAAAAAAAGGGGAAAAAAAGGAGTTTTTTCCATGAAAAATGAGGAAAAAATCTGGATTTTTTCCATTAAAATGGGGGGAAAAGTGGGAAAATAATGGGAAAAAATCAGGGAAAAATAATGAGGAAAAAAGAGAAAAATCGAGGGAAATAATGGGGAAAAAAAGGGGGAAAAAAGGAGTTTTTCCCATGAAAAATGAGGAAAAAATCTGGATTTTTTCCATTAAAATGGGGGGAAATCTGAATTTTTTTTGCATTAAAATTTAAAAAATTCTGGATTTTTTCCCATTAAAAATTGGGGGGGAAAATCTGGAATTTTTTCCATTAAAACTTGGAAAAATTCTGGATTTTTTTTCTATTAAAATTGGAAATTTCCAGAGTTTTTTTCCATTAAAAAATGATTTAAAAATCTGATTTTTTTCATTAAAATTGGAAAAATTCGGATTTTTTTTCCCTCATTGAAAATTGGTAAAATCCAGGTTTTTACATTAAAAATCAGGAATTTTGGAATTTGGGAATTTCAGAAAATTTGGGAATTTCAGGGGAAAAAATTTGAGATTTTGACCATTTTTAAGGGTAAAAAATTCAATTTTTTGCCTAAAAAATTCAAATTTTTTCCATTTTTTGACCTAAAACCTCAGGAATTTTTGCATTTTCAATTTTAGAATTTTGGAAAATTTGGGAATGTTGGGAAATTCGGGAATTTTGGTCTCACGGGGGCGGGATCGAGCTCAGAACAGGAATTGTCCATCAGGAGTGTCAGGCATTGGGGAAATTGGGGGAATTTGAGGGAAAAAAATTGGGAATTTTTTCATTTTAGGGTTTGGAAATTTGGGAATTTCAGAAAATTTGGGAATTTCAGGGGGAAAAAAATTGAGATTTTGACCATTTTTAAGGGTAAAAAATTCCAATTTTCTCCATTTTTTGGGCTAAAAAATTCATATTTTCCCCATTTTTTGACCTAAAACCTCCGGAATTTTTGCATTTTCAATTTTAGAATTTTGGAAAATTTGGGAATGTTGGGAAATTCGGGAATTTTGGTCTCACCAGGGTGGGATCAAGGTCAGAACAGGAATTGTCCATCAGGAGTGTCAGGAATTGGGGAAATTTGGGGAAAAAAATTGGGAATTTTTTCATTTTAGAGTTTGGAAATTTGGGAATTTCAGAAATTTCAGGAAATTTGGGAATTTCAGGGGAAAAAATTGAGATTTTGACCACTTTTAGGGCTAAAAAATTCCAATTTTCTCCATTTTTTGGGCTAAAAAATTCATATTTTTCCCATTTTTTGAGCTAAAACCTCCGGAATTTTTGCATTTTGAGGTCGAGGAAATTCGGGAATGCCGGGAAATTTGGGAATGTCGCTCTCACCGGGGCGGGGTCGGGCTCAGGGCAGGAGCTGTCCATCAGGATGAGGCGTTTGAGGTCGTCCTCGATGGAGGATTTGGGGACGCGGCGCGGGGAGCGAAGATCGCGCAGGGACGCGCGGAGCCGCGGCTGCCCGAACACGTTCACCTGCCTGGGGACAGAACGTTCCGGAAATTCCATGGAGTCCATGGAAATCCCAAAGAAATAATGGAGAAAATACAAAAAATCCCAAAAAATCCCCAAAGAAATCCATCAAAATCCCATTAACCCGGAAATTCCAGGGAGTCCAGGGAAAACCCAAAAAAAAAAAAGGAAAAAATACAAAAAATCCAAAAAAAATCCCAAAGAAATCCGTTAAAATTCAATAAAATCCCATTAAAATCCCGAAAAATGCCCCAAATCCCAGAGCTGAACACGTTCACCTGCCTGGGGACAGAACGTTCCGGAAATTCCATGGAATCCATGGAAATCCCAAAGAAATCTGGGAAAAGACACAAAAAATTCCAAAAAAATCCCAAAAAAATCCATTAAAATCCCATTGAAATCCCAAAAAAATCATTAATTCCATGGCTGCCCGAACACGTTCACCTGCCTGGGGACAGAACGTTCCGGAAATTCCATGGAATCCATGGAAATCCCAAAGAAATCTGGGAAAAGACACAAAAAATTCCAAAAAAATCCCAAAAAAATCCATTAAAATCCCATTGAAATCCCAAAAAAATCATTAATTCCATGGCTGCCCGAACACGTTCACCTGCCTGGGGACAGAACGTTCCGGAAATTCCATAAAAATCCTGGAAAATCCCAAAAAAAAATGGAAAAAATACAAAAAATTCCCAAAAATTCCCCAAAAAATCCATTAAAATCCCATTAAAACCCAGTAAAATCCCATTGAAATCCCAAAAAAAATCATTAATTCCATGGCTGCCCGAACACGTTCACCTGCCTGGGGACAGAACGTTCCGGAAATTCCATGGAGTCCATGGAAATCCCAAAAAAATAATGGAGAAAATACAAAAAATGCCCAAAAATTCCCAAAAAAATCCATTAAAATTCAATAAAATCCCAATAAAACCCAATAAAATCCCATAAAAATCCTCAATTCTGTGGCTGCCCGAACACGTTCACCTGCCTGGGGACAGAACATTCCGGAAATTCCATGGATTCCATGGAAATCCCAAAAAAAACCCGGAAAAAATACAAAAAATTCCCAAAAATTCCCAAAAAAATCCATTAAAATCCCATTTAAAACCCAATAAAATCCCATTGAAATCCCAAAAAAAATCATGAATTCCGTGGCTGCCCAAACACATTCACCTGCCTGGGGACAGAACGTTCCGGAAATTCCATGGAGTCCATGGAAATCCCAAAAAAATAATGGAGAAAATACAAAAAATTCCCAAAAATTCCCAAAAAAATCCATTAAAATTCAATAAAATCCCAATAAAATTCAATAAAATCCCATAAAAATCCTCAATTCCGTGGCTGCCCAACACGTTCAGCTGCCTGGGGACAGAACGTTCCGGAAATTCCATAAAAATCCTGGAAAATCCCAAAGAAATCTGGGAAAAAAATACAAAAAATTCCAAAAAAATCCCCCAAAAAATTCATTAAAATTCAATAAAATCCCATTAAAATCCCACAAAATCCAAATCCCAAAAAAATCATTAATTCCATGGCTGCCTGAACACGTTCACCTGCCTGGGGACAGAACGTTCCGGAAATTCCATAAAAATCCTGGAAAATCCCAAAAATATCCCAGAAAAAAATCCCAAAAATTCCAAAAAAATCCATTAAAATTCAATAAAATTCAATACAATCCCATTAAAATCCTAAAAAATGCTCAAAATTCTGGAGTTGAACACGTTCACCTGCCTGGGGACAGAACATTCCGGAAATTCCATGGATTCCATGGAAATCCCAAAAAAAAAGGAAAAACTACAAAAAAATTCCCAAAAATTCCCAAAAAAATCCATTAAAATCCCATTTAAAACCCAATAAAATCCCATTGAAATCCCAAAAAAAATCATGAATTCCGTGGCTGCCCAAACACATTCACCTGCCTGGGGACAGAACGTTCCGGAAATTCCATGGAGTCCATGGAAATCCCAAAAAAATAATTGAGAAAATACAAAAAATTCCCAAAAATTCCCCAAAAAATCCATTAAAATTCAATAAAATCCCATAAAAATCCTCAATTCCGTGGCTGCCCAACACGTTCACCTGCCTGGGGACAGAACGTTCCAGAAATTCCATAAAAATCCTGGAAAATCCCAAAAAAATAATGGAAAAAAATCCCAAAAATTCCCTAAAAATCCCCCAAAATCCCAATAAAATCCATCAAAATCCCATTCAATCATCCCAAAAACATTCATCCACCTGGGGACAGAACGTTCCAGAAAATCCCAGAAAAAAAATTTTAAAAAATCCATCAAAAATCCCAAAAAATCCCAATAAAATCCCACTAAAATCCCCAAATCCCATTTTTCACCCCCCAATTTATTCCCCATTTTCATCCCATTTTTATCCCATTTTCCCCCCAATTTATTCTTAATTTTTCTCCATTTTTCCCTTTATTTTCCCCATTTTTATCCCATTTTTCCCCAATTTATTCCCCTTTTTTTCCCCTTTGATTCCCCAAATTAATCCCCATTTTTACCTTTATTTTCCCCCTGTTTTTCCCCAATTTATTCCCCATTTTAATTCCATTTTTCCCAAATTTATTCCCCATTTTCCACCCTAGTTTTCCCTTTATTTTCCCCATTTTCCACCTATTTTTTGCCCTTTTAGTTCCCTTTTTTCCCCAATTTATTCCCCATTTTTATCCCAATTTTTCCCTCATTTCCCCCCTTTATTTTCTTTTTATTTTCCCTGTATTTTTCCCATTTTTATCCCATTTATTCCCCATTTTTCCCTAATTTATTCCCCATTTTTCTCTTTATTTTTTCCATTTTTTCTTCCATTTTTTCCCTTTATTTTCCCCATTTCCCCCCTCATTTCTTCCCCATTTCCCCCCCATTTTCATCCCACTTTTTCCCTTTATTTTCCTTTTATTTTCCCTTTATTCTCCCCATTTTTGCCCTAATTTATTCCCCATTTTCCCCTTTATTTTCCCTTTATTTTCCCCATCTTTATCCCATTTTCCCCCTTTATTTTTCCCATTTTCACCTTAATTTTCTCCCCATTTTTACCCCATTTTCCCCCCAGTTTTCCCTTCATTTCCCCCCTAATTTATTCCCCTTTTTCCCCATTTTTATCCCATTTCCTCCCCAATTATTCTCCTTTTTTCCCTTTATTTTCCCCATTTTTTCTCTGATTTATTCCCCATTTTCCCTTTATTTTCCCTTTATTTTCCTTTTATTTTCCCCACTTTTCCCCCAATTTATTCCCCTTTCCCCCCTTTATTTTCCCCATTTTTTATCCCATTTTTATCCCATTTTTTATCCCATTTTCCCTCCAATTTTCCCCCATTTTCATCCCAGTTTTTCCCTTTATTTTCCCCATTTTCCCTAATTTATTCCTTATTTTTTCCCATTTTTCCCCTTTGTTTTCCCCTTTGTTTTCCCCTTTGTTTTCCCCCAATTTCCCCCCATTTTTTATCCCATTTTTCCCTTTATTTTCCCTTAATTTATTCCCCATTTTTATCCCATTTTCCCCCAATTTTTTTCCCATTTTGCCCATTTTCCCCCCATTTTGATCCCATTTTTTCCCTTTATTTTCCCCCCATTTTTTCCCCTTTATTTTCCCCATTTTTTATCCCATTTTTCTCTTTATTTTCCCCATTTCTCCCCATTTCCCCCCATTTTCCCATTTCCTCCCCAATTATTCCCCTTTTTTCCCTTTATTCTCCCCATTTTTTCTCTGATTTATTCTCCATTTTCCCTTTATTTTCCCCATTTTAATCCCAATTTTCCCTTTATTTTCCCCCCATTTTTTCCCCATTTTTTATCCCATTTTTCTCTTTATTTTCCCTATTTTTCCCTTTATTTTCCCCATTTCCCCCCCATTTTTATTCCCCATTTTTCCCTTTATTTTCCCCATTTTCCCCCCATTTTTTCCCATTTTCCCCTTTATTTTCCCCATTTTTTTATCCCATTTTCCCCTCTATTTTCCCATTTTTTCCCAATTTTCCCCATTTTTCCCCCATTTTCTCCCCACTCACAGCCGCTGCTCGTTGCCCTCCCGGCCCCTCGGGGGGATTCTGGGGGCTGCGATCGCAGCGCTCAAACCCGGCCTGGGAAAAACAACCAAAATCAGCAATTTTCACCCATAAATCAGCAGTTTTCACCCAAAATCAGCAGTTTTCACCCAAAAACAGCAGTTTGCACCCAAAAATCAGCAACTATCACCCAAAAATCAGCAATTTTCACTCAAAATCAGCAGTTTGCACCCAAAATCAGCAATTTTCATCCAAAATCAGCAGTTTTCACCCAAAAATCAGCAATTTGCACCCAAAAATCAGCAATTGTCACCCAAAATCAGCAGTTTTCACCCAAAAATCAGCAATTGTCACCCAAAATCAGCAGTTTTCACCCAAAAATCAGCAACTTTCACCCAAAATCGGGAATTTTCACCCAAAAATCAGCAATTTTCACCCAAAAATCAGCAACTTTCACCCAAAAATCAGCAACTTTCACTCAAAATCAGCAATTGTACCAAAAATCAGGAATTTTCACCCAAAAATCGGCAACTTTCACCCAAAAATCAGCAATTTTCACTCAAAATCAGCAATTGTACCAAAAATCAGCAATTTGCACCCAAAAATCAGTAATTTTCACCCAAAAATCAGCAATTTTCACCCAAAAAGCAGCAATTTTCACCCAAAATCAGCAGTTTTCACCCAAAAATCAGCAGATTTCACCCAAAATCAGCAATTTGCACCCAAAAATCAGCAGTTTTCACCCAAAAATCAGCAACTTTCACCCAAAATCGGGAAATTTTACCCAAAATTCGGGAATTTTCACCCAAAAATCAGCAGTTTTCACCCAAAAATCAGCAATTTTCACCCAAAATCAGCAACTTTCATCCCGAATCGGGAATTTTTACCCAAAATTCGGGAATTTTCACCCAAAAATCAGCAACTTTCACCCAAAATCAGCAATTTGCACCCAAAATCAGCAACTTTCACCCAAAAATCAGCAACTATCACCCAAATATCAGCAATTTGCACCCAAAATGGGGAATTTTCACCCAAAAATCAGCAATTTGCAGCCAAAAATCAAGCAATTGCACCCAAAAATCAGCAATTTTCACCCAAAATCAGCAATTTGTACCCAAAAATCAGCAAATTGCACCCAAAAATCAGCAACTTTCACCCAAAAATCAGCAATTTGCACCCAAAATCAGCAGTTTTCACCCAAAAATCAGCAATTTTCACCCCGAATCAGCAACTTTCACCCAAAAATCAG
>NW_024505582.1:0-338 GCF_017590055.1 Onychostruthus taczanowskii | reverse complement strand
GCAGCCTCGAAATCTCCCTGGAAATTCCCATGGAAAGCCATTCCAGGAGCCATTTTCTGCTTTCTATCACAACAGCAATTTTCTCCCACAGCATTTTCCACAAACCAACCAAAGCAGTGCTGTGGGCAATGAGCTGAGAGGAAAAGGACACAAAAAGCAGCAAAGATTTGGAAAATTCAGCTTTTCCCTCTTTTCCCAATATCCCTGTGTGGAAAGGTCCCACTGGGGTGAGATAAGGGGGTGATAAAGGAGATAAACTGAGCAGTGTTGGTTTCTCTTCAGCTCAGTCTGCACCAGTAGGGCTGGCAATAAAAAACCCCAAAAATACAAAGTGAGGG
>NW_024505581.1:0-338 GCF_017590055.1 Onychostruthus taczanowskii | reverse complement strand
CTCCCCGCGGCGCCGTCCCCTCAGGGCGGCCGCGGCGGCGTCCCGGCGGGCCGGAAGAGGCGCCAGGCGCCGCGGCAGATGAGGCCGAACCAGTAGAGCTGGGGCGCGGCCATGGCGGCGGCGGCGGCGTTGTAGGCCGGGGGCAGCGCGGCCGGCACGCGCAGCAGCGGCAGCCCGCGGTGCCGCCCGTAGGCCCAGTACAGGTACGGGAAGAGCAGCACGCGGCACAGCAGGAACGTCACCAGCAGCGCCACCCCGTTGAGCTTGTGCAGGGCCGTGTGCTGCCGGCGGAACTGCGGGGGCAGGAGAACGGAGGGGTCGGGGTGGTGGGGTCGGGG
>NW_024505580.1:0-339 GCF_017590055.1 Onychostruthus taczanowskii | reverse complement strand
CAACCCCCCCCCGCCACGTCCTTCTGCTGTCCCCTCCCGTGTCACCTCTGTGTCACCTCCTGGTGCCCGCCTTGGCATTGTCCCCGCTGTGTCCCCTCTCTCTGATGTCCCCCGGGGTGTCACCCCTTGATGCCTTGGTGTCCCCTCATGCCGCACCCCCCTCGGTGTCCCCTGCCCTGGTGTCACCCCGTGGTGTGCCCCGACATGTCCCCAGGGTGTCACTCCGTGTCACCGTGTCATCCCCGGGGTGTCCTCCATGGCGTCCCCTCCACGTCCTCACGGTGTCCCTTCATGTCACCCCCGTGGTGTGTGCCCTTGTCACCACCCCACATCGCCATG
>NW_024505579.1:0-339 GCF_017590055.1 Onychostruthus taczanowskii | reverse complement strand
TGTTCCAATGGATCACGTCAAAAATACCCAACATTAAAGGCAGGCAAGAGCTCTGGCAGCCCTAATTAACAGCAGGTTCTGCTTGGTTCGTGTTCCAATCGGCCTCGTTTCAAATTCCAGATGGAAAGACTTCTAGGAAGCGCATATGGGTTCCTTGGCATGCCTGGAAAACCAGGCAGTGCCCACCTTGGCAAATCATGGCCACAGGCCCAGGCCCTGCAGGTCTGTGCCGAGCAAATCTGTCACTGGATGGGACAAAAGTCAGGGACCAGCTTGAAGATGGAAATTCCCAAAGTTTTGAGGTCACATCATAGTGCTGTGTCCAGCTCTGGGCTCCTC
>NW_024505578.1:0-339 GCF_017590055.1 Onychostruthus taczanowskii | reverse complement strand
ATAGTTTTTATGTAGTATATTAATATAATACGTATCATGAGATAATAAACCAGCATTCTGAAAATGGAGCCAAGCCTCGTCTCTCCACACGTGGGGAGTTCCCAGCGCCGCTCCAGCCCCTCCCGGCTGATCCACTCATGGTTTGCCGGTGTTTGGCCTCGTGCTGCTGCCTCAAAATGGCTTTTCCCAGCAGAGGAAGTCCCAGGATCTACAGGGTTTAGCGCTGCTTTGGTGTTGTCTCAGTTTGTGTTTGTGTTTTGTGGGATTTTTGGGGTTAAAATGGACCTTAAATCCCATTCCAGCAGGAGAGAAACCTCCCACTAGCCCAGGCTGCTCCAA
>NW_024505577.1:0-339 GCF_017590055.1 Onychostruthus taczanowskii | reverse complement strand
TTGTCTTCCTTGCTGTGTCAAATGAATACAGAAAACTCTTTGCTGCTTCTGCTGCTGAAAACATCCATGCTGGGATTCCCTTTGATGCTGTAATTTGTACCATGTCTTCTTCTTCTTCTTCTGATTGTACTTCATGTGACATGTCTTCAAATTCCCAAGATGATGGATAATTAATTTGTCTTGTTTTTGTTTTCTTCTTTGATGTGGTCTTTTCGTATGTTGTTGGAAAAAACTGCTGCATTTTTGCAGTTTCACCACGAGACAGCGCTGTGGCTCTGCCGACCATGTCTGGCATGTCCTGCATTTTGGTCATCCCCCCATGAGGTGGCGCTGTCATCT
>NW_024505576.1:0-339 GCF_017590055.1 Onychostruthus taczanowskii | reverse complement strand
GGGGGCTTGGGGACATTTGGGGACATTGTGGTGCCACCTCTGTCCCCAGGCAGAGTCCCCAGACGAGGAGGACGTTTATGGGCTGGCGGCCACCCTGAGGAGACTCTGGGCCCTGTTCAGGTGACACAGGGGACATTGGGGACACTGGGGACACTGGGGACACTGGGGACACCTGGGGGGATGTTGGGGACACTGGGGACAAGGGCAGGGGGTGGCCCCTAATGTCCCCAATGTCCCCAGTGCTGTCCCCTCATCCACAATGTCCCAAACCCCCCGATGTCCCCAATGTCCCCACCAAATGTCCCCAAGCCCTCAAATGTCCCCAATGTCCCCAACCCC
>NW_024505575.1:0-339 GCF_017590055.1 Onychostruthus taczanowskii | reverse complement strand
CAAGGGAGGATTGGAGGTCTACAAGCCTTATCTGGGCACTGAAAGGGTTGAGATCTCACCCGGGCCCTGCAGACGGTGATCCCTGCAGGGACTGATCCCTGCCGGGCGGTGGCCAGAGCGCTCGTGCTGATGGATCTCCAGGCCGCGCCGGGGCCGTGTCAGAATCTCAGGGGCCGGGCTGGAACGGAGCAGCCGCTCTGGCGGCGTTTGCCAGCCCCTGCTGCGTTCAGTCCCGGCCAGGGGCTGCTTTCTGCGCGGGCTGCAGAGCCGCCCTGGTTTGTGCGGTGCCGAGCTGTGGGGAGGGCCGGGATCTCGGCGGCCAGGCTTGGACTGAGCGGC
>NW_024505574.1:0-339 GCF_017590055.1 Onychostruthus taczanowskii | reverse complement strand
GTTCTAGGGGGGGTCAAGCCCCGCCCACTCCACGACCCCCTCCCCCTGGGGGGCGTGGCTCAGCCCCAGGCCCCGCCCCCGATCGCCGCCGCGCGGGGCGGCTCTTCGGCACAGCGCCCCCTGCTGGAGGGGAGGACCTGGGGAATGGAGATAAAGGGGGAGGGTCAGGGCGCTCCCTGGCGGATTGGAGGACTCGGAGTAATATTGGGGAGGGGGATTTAAAATTTACACCCCCCCTTCCCAAAACTGCCCCCAAAACCTCCCCACAGAGACCCCAAAACCCCTCATGGGATCCCCAGATGAACCCTCCATGGAGCCCCCCAAATTCCCCACTGCCCC
>NW_024505573.1:0-339 GCF_017590055.1 Onychostruthus taczanowskii | reverse complement strand
ACCCCCGGGAAGGGCTGGGACCCCCGGAAAGGGCCGGGACCCCCCTGGGCTGGGACCCCCGGGAAGGGCCGGGACCCCCGGGAAGGGTTGGGACCCTCCTGAGCTGGGACCCCCGGGGAGGGCTGGGACCCCCCTGGACTGCTCTGGGACCCCGGGAAGGGCTGGGCCCCCCGAAAGGGGCTGGGCTGAGACCCCTGAGAAGGGCCGGGACCCCCCTGGGCTGGGAAGGGCCCCTGGACTGCTCTGAGACCCCCCCTGGGAAGGGCCTGGACCCCCCTTGTACTGGGATCCCCGGGAGGGGCCAGGACCCTTCTGGACTGCTCTGGGACCCCCCCCGGG
>NW_024505572.1:3645-10304 GCF_017590055.1 Onychostruthus taczanowskii | reverse complement strand
AAATCACAGAATCCAGCCCCAAAATCCACGAATTCGGCCCCAAAACCTCAGATTCGACCCCAAAATCACAGAATTCAGCCCCAAAATCACAGAATCCAGCCTCAAAACTTCGGATTCGACCCCAAAATCACAGAATTCAGCCCCAAAATCACAGAATCCAGCCCCAAAATCCCCGGATTCGGCCCCAAAACCTTGGAATCGAGCCCCAAAACACCGGATTCAGCCCCAAAATCCCCGGATCCAAAACCTCGGATTCGACCCCAAAATCACAGAATCCAGCCCCAAAATCACAGAATTTGGCCCCCAAAATCACAGAATCCAGCCCCAAAATCACAGAATCCAGCCCCAAAATCACAGAATCCAGCCCCAAAATCACAGAATCCAGCCCCAAAATCACAGAATCCAGCCCCAAAATCACAGAATCCAGCCCCAAAATCACAGAATCCAGCCCCAAAATCCCCGGATTCGGCCCCAAAACCTCAGATTCGACCCCAAAATCACAGAATTCAGCCCCAAAATCACAGAATCCAGCCTCAAAACTTCGGATTCGACCCCAAAATCACAGAATTCAGCCCCAAAATCACAGAATTCAGCCCCAAAATCAAAGAATCCAGCCCTAAAATCAAAGAATTCAGTCCCAAAACCTCAAGATTTGGAACCAAAATCCCCAGATTCAGCCCCAAAATCCTGAAATTTGGCCCCAAAACCTCGGATTTGACCCCAAAATCCCGAAACTCAGCCCCCACAGCCCTAGATTCGGCCCCAAAACCCCAAATTCGGCCCCCAAACCCCAAATTCGGCCCCAAACCACCAGATTCAACCCCCAAATCCCCAGATTTGGCCCTAAATTCCTGGGATTTGACCCCAAAATGCCCGGATTTGGCCCCAAAACCCTGAGATTTGGCACCAAAATTCCCAAATTAAGCCCCCAAATCCCCAAATTTGGTCCCAAAATCCCCAAATTTGGCCCCAAAATCCTGGAATTGGACCCCCAAAATCCCAGAATTCGGTCCCAGAACCTCGGATTCTACCCCAAAATCACAAAATACGAATTCCCAAATTAAGCCCCCAAATCCCCAAATTTGGTCCCAAAATCCCCAAATTTGGCCCCAAAATCCTGGAATTGGACCCCCAAAATCCCAGAATTCGGTCCCAGAACCTCGGATTCGACCCCAAAATCACAAAATACAGCCCCAAAACCCTGAGATTCTGCACCAAAACACCCCAAATTTGGCCTGAAAACCCCCAAATTCAGCCCCCAACCCCCAGATTCGGCCCCAAAATCCCAGAATTCAGCCCTAAAACCCCGGATTCAGCCCCAAAATCCCCGGATGCAACCTCAAAATCTCTGGATTTAGCCCCAAAATCCCAGATTCAGCCCCAAAACCTGGAGATGCAGCCCCAAAATCCCCAAATTCGGGCCCAAAACACCAGAATTTGGCCCCAAAATCCCCAAATTTGACCCCAAAATCCTGCAGTTCGGAGCCAAAATCCCTGGATTTGGCCAAAAATCCCCAGATTCTGCCCCAAAAATCCTGAGATTAGCTCCCATCCTTGGGGAACTGCCCACCCCACAAATAAACCCCAAATCCCACCAAAAAAAACCCCAAAAAACCCCAAAATCCCACCAAAAAACCCCAAAATCTCTCAAAAAACCCCAAAATCCCACAAAAAAAACCCCCAATACAGCCCCAAAACCCTGAGATTCTGCACCAAAACACCCCAAATTTGGCCTGAAAACCCCCAAATTCAGCCCCCAACCCCCAGATTTGGCCCCAAAATCCCAGAAATCAGCCCTAAAATCCCGGATTCAGCCCCAAAACCCCCGGATGCAACCTCAAAATCTCTGGATTTAGCCCCAAAATCCCAGATTCAGCCCCAAAACCTGGAGATGCAGCCCCAAAATCCCCAAATTCGGGCCCAAAACACCAGAATTTGGCCCCAAAATCCCCAAATTTGACCCCAAAATCCTGCAGTTCGGAGCCAAAATCCCTGGATTTGGCCAAAAATCCCCAGATTCTGCCCCAAAAATCCTGAGATTCGCTCCCATCCTTGGGGAACTGCCCACCCCACAAATAACCCCCAAATCCCACCAAAAAAAACCCCAAAAAACCCCAAAATCCCACCAAAAAACCCCAAAATCTCTCAAAAAACCCCAAAATCCCACAAAAAAACCCCCAAAATGCCTCAAAAAACCCCAAAATCCCACAAAAAACCCCCCAAAATCTCTCAAAAAACCCCAAAATCCCACAAAAAAACCCCCAAATCCCGATGGATTCTCCCTGGGGATGTTCCCACTTTCCAAAATCCCCCCAAAATCCCCCTAAAATCCCAATCTTTTGGGGTTTCCCAGGGATTTTGGGGTCCCCAATCCAGTCACACCCCATAAATTTTGGGGATTTTGGGGTTCCTGGACCCCGAACTGATCCCACCCCATAAATTTGGGGTTCCCAAACCGATCCAACCCCACAGATTTTGGGATTTCTCAGAGGTTTTGGGGTTCCCAAACCCGTCCCACCCCATAAATTTTGGGATTTCCTGCAGATTTCGGGGTTCCCAGAACCCAAACCGCCCACACCCCCTAAATTTGGGGTCCCCAGACCGCTCCCACTGCCCAGGTTTTGGGGTTTCCCGGGGATTTTGGGGTTTTCAAGGCAGTCCGACCCCAAAAAATTTGGGGGTTTCTGGGGATTTTGGGATTTCCTGCAGGTTTGGAGGTTTCCAAAGCGGTCCTACCTCAGAAATTTTGGGGTTTTCCCGGGGATTTTGGGGTCCCCAGACTGGCCCCACCCCATAAGTTTTGGGGTTTCTCGGGAATTTTGGGGTTTCCCAGCGGTTTTGGGGATCTCTCCCAGGGATTTTGGGGTTTCCCGGGGATATTTTGGGTCCCTCCCGGTGATTTTGGGGCCCCCAAACCAGTCCCACCCCATAAATTTTGGGGTTTCTTGGGAATTTTGGGGTTTCCCAGCGGTTTTGGGGATCTCTCCCAGGGATTTTGGGGTTTCCAAAGTGATCCCACCCCACAAATTTGGGGTTTTCTCGGGGGTTTTGGGGTCCCTCCCAGGGATTTTGGGGTTTCCCGGGGATATTTTGGGTCCCTCCCGGTGATTTTGGGGCCCCCAAACCAGTCCCACCCCATAAATTTTGGGGTTTTCCCGGGGATTTTGGGGTTTCCCGGGGATATTTTGGGTCCCTCCCGGTGATTTTGGGGCCCCCAAACCAGTCCCACCCCATAAATTTTGGGGTTTTCCCGGGGATTTTGGGGTTTCCCGGGGATGTTTGGGGTCCCTCCCGAGGATTTCGGGATCCCCAGACCGGTCCCACCCCTCAAATTTGGGGTTTCCCGGGAATTTTGGGCTCCCCAGACCGGTCCCACCCCACAGAATTTGGGGTCCCTGGGGGATTTTAGGGTTTCCCGGTGATTTCGGGTCCCTCCCGGTGATTTCGGGTCCCTCCTGGTGATTTTGGGGTTTCCCGGTGATTTTCGGGTCCCTCCCGATTATTTTTTGGTCCCTCCCGGTGATTTTTGGGTCCCTCCCGGTGATTTTGGGTCCCTCCCGGGTTTTTTTGTGTCCCTCCCGGTGATTTTGGGCTCCCCGGACCGGTCCCACCCCACAGAATTTGGGGTCCCTGGGGCATTTTTGGGGTTTTTGGGGCATTTTGGGTCCCTCCCGGTTTTTTTGGGTCCCTCCCGATGATTTTTGGGTCCCTCCCAGTGATTTTGGGTCCCTCCCGGGTTTTTTTGGGTCCCTCCCGGTGATTTTTGGGTCCCTCACGGTGATTTTGGGCCCCCGGACCGGTCCCACCCCACAGAATTTGGGGTCCCTGGGGGATTTTAGGGTTTTTTTGGGGTATTTTGGGTCCCTCCCGGTGATTTTTGGGTCCCTCCCGGGTTTTTTTGGGTCCCTCCCGGTGATTTTTGGTCCCTCCCGGTGATTTTTGGGTCCCTCCCGGTGATTTTTGGGTCCCCCCCGGTGTTTTTTGGGTCCCTCACGGTGATTTTGGGCTCCCCAGACCAGTCCCACCCCACAGAATTCGGGCTCCCTGGGGGATTTTTGGGGATTTTGGGGCATTTTGGGTCCCTCCCGGTGATTTTTGGGTCCCTCCCGGGGATGCTCGGGCCGCGCTCCCGCAGTTCCCGCGGTTCCCGCAGTTCCCGCCCCCGCTCCCGGGCTGATCCCGGTTTTATCCCGGTTTTATCCCGGTCCCGTTCCCGGTGCCGGTGCCGGGTTAGCGCATCCCTACCGGGAACGGGATGGGAACACCGGGATGGGAAAACCGAGAACGGAGGGAAAACCGGGAACGGGATGGGAAACTGGGATGGGAAACCGGGAACGGGATGGGAAAACCGGGAACGGCGGGAGGGAAAACCGGGAACGGGGGGAAAACCCGGAACGGAGGGAAAACCGGGATGGAAAACCGGGAACGGGGTGGGAAACCGGGAACGGAGGGAAAACTGGGAACTGCGGGATGCAAAACCGGGAACGGGATGGAACACCGGGAACGGAGGGAAAACCGGGAAGGGGAACGGGTGGAACACCGGGAACACCGGGATGGAAAACCGGGAACGGAGGGAAAACCGGGAAGGGGAACGGGTGGAAAACCGGGAACACCGGGAACGGGAACGGAGGGGAAACCGGGAATGGGAATGGGGGGAAAACCGGGAACGGGATGGAAAACCGGGAACAACGGGAACGGGAACGGAGGGGAAACCGGGAATGGGAATGGAGGGAAAACCGAGAATGGCCCGGGAAAACCGGGAACGGCGGGATGGAAAACCGGGAACGGGATGGAAAACCGGGAATGGGAATGGGGGGAAAACCGGGAACGGGAACAGGATGGAAAACTGGGAACAGGGAAAACCGGGAATGGGGAAAACGGGGAACGGGAAAACCGGGAACGGAGACAGAGGAAAAATCAGGAATGGGAATGGGGAAACTGGGAATGGGAATGGCAAAAAAAAAAAAACGGGAATGGGAATGGGGAAAAACCGGGAATGGGAAAAGTGGGAATAGAAAAACTGGGAATGGGAATGGGAATGGGAATGGGAAAAATCCGGGAATGGGAAAAATCCGGGAATGGGAACAGGAGCAAAACTGGGAATGGGAACAGAGGGAAAACCAGGAATGGGAACAAGAAAAACCGGGAATGGGAACGGGAGAAAAATGGGAAAAAGCCGGGAATGGGAATACTGGGAATGGGAAAAAAACTGGGAATGGGGAAAACAAGGAATGGCCATGCTGGGAATGAAAAAAACGGGAATGGGAAACCGGGAATGGAAAACCAGGATCAGAGCAACCGGGAATGGGAAAATGGGGATGGGATCAAGATGGGAAACCGGGAATGGGAAAAAAAAATGGGAATGGGATCACTGGGATCAGAGCAACCGGAGGTGGGAAAGCAGGAATGGGAAAACAACCGGGAATGGAAAACTGGGAATGGGAAACTGGGAATGGGAACAATGGGAATTGGAACAACGGGAATGGGAAAACAACTGGGAATGGAAAACTGGGAATGGGAAACTGGGAATGGAAAACTGGGAATTGGAACAACGGGAATGGGAAAGCGGGAATGGGAAACTGGGAATGGAAAACCAGGAATGGGAATAATGGGAATGGGAAAACAACTGGGAATGGGAACAATGGGAATGGGAAACTGGGAATGGGAACAATGGGAATGGGAAAACAACTGGGAATGGGAACAATGGGAATGGATGGGACAACAAGCAGGAATGGATTGGGAATGGGATAACAACGGGAATGGAAAACTCGGAATGGGAACAATGGGAATGAGAAACTGGGAATGGAAAACCAGGAATGGGATCACTGGGATAACCGGGATAAACGGGAATGGGGCAACCAAGAGAAATAGGAATGGATGGGAGAACAACTGGGAATGGGGTCGGGATTATTGGGAATGGGGTCGGGATTATTGGGAATGGGGTCGGGATACTGGGAATGAGAAGCAGGAATGGGATTGGGATAATCAGGAATGGGGCTGGGATATTCGGAATGGGGCTGGGATTTTGGGAATGGGAACCAGGAAATGGGATGGGGATAATTGGGATTGGAGTTGGGATATTGGGAATGGGATAATCGGGATAGAGATAATGGGATTGGGAACTGGGAATGGGGTTGGGAACTGGGAATGGGGTTGGGATATTGGGAATGGGAAAACTGGGATAGAGGGAACGGGGATGGGGTTGGGACAATCAGGAATGGGATTGGGATATTGGGAATGGGAACTGGGAATGGGATTGGGAGCCAGGAATGGGATTGGGAACTGGGAATGGGATAATTGGGATAGAGGGAATGAGACTGGGAGCTGGGAATGGGGCTGGGATTTTGGGAATGGGAACCAGGAAATGGGATGGGGATAATTGGGATTGGAGTTGGGATATTGGGAATGGGATAATCGGGATAGAGAGAATGGGATTGGGAACTGGGAATGGGATAATTGGGATAGAGGGAATGAGACTGGGAGCTGGGAATGGGAATGGGAACTGGGAGTGGGATTGGGAGCCAGGAGTGGGATTGGGAACTGGGAATGGAAACTGGGAATGGGATTGGGAGCCAGGAATGGGATTGGGAACTGGGAATGGGGAATGGGATTGGGATAGAGGGAATGGGATAATTGGGATAGAGGGAATGAGACTGGGA
>NW_024505572.1:0-3301 GCF_017590055.1 Onychostruthus taczanowskii | reverse complement strand
GAACTGGGAATGGGATTGGGAGCCAGGAATGGGATTGGGAACTGGGAATGGGATAATTGGGATAGAGGGAATGAGACTGGGAGCTGGGAATGGGGCTGGGATTTTGGGAATGGGAACCAGGAAATGGGATGGGGATAATTGGGATTGGAGTTGGGATATTGGGAATGGGATAATCGGGATAGAGAGAATGGGATTGGGAACTGGGAATGGGATAATTGGGATAGAGGGAATGAGACTGGGAGCTGGGAATGGGATTGGGAACTGGGAATGGGATTGGGAATGGGATTGGGAACGGGGAATGGGGACGGGACAGGGATTGGGATAACTGGGAATGGGCCCTGGGATCTGGGAATGGCATTGGGAAAATCAGGAATGGGAAGTGGGAACGGAGACCTGGGAATGGGGCTGGGATATCGGGAATGGGATTGGGATAAACCGGGAATGGGATAATTGGGAGTGGGATATTGGGACTGGGATAATTGGGAATGGGATCATTGGGAACGGGATAATTGGGAATGGGATTGGGATAAACTGGGAATGGGATTGGGAGCCAGGAATGGGATTGGGATAAACCGGGAATGGGATCATTGGGAATGGGATATTGGGAATGGGATAATTGGGAATGGGATAATTGGGACTGGGATCATTGGGAGCCGGGACGGAGCCCGCGGCATTCCGAAGGGAAACTGAGGCAGGGCTGGGCAGCACGGCCGCTCCCGACCCCCCAGGGCGGGAATGACAAATCCTGGGATCGTCCAGCCGGGAAAGCCGCGGGCACCAACGTTCCCAGCATCCCCAGGAATCCCAAATCCCGCCTTTCCGGGGGGATTCTTCCCAAAAATCCCACCAAAAAAGCCCAAAATCCCATAAAATCCCAAAACCGCCATAAATCCCATAAAATCCTTCCACCATTCCCGAATTTTTCCCCTCAAAAATTCCCATTTTTTCCAAGTTTCGCCCTCAGCCATTCCCAATTTTTTCCCCTCAACCTTTCCCAATTTTTTTTCTTCAGCCATTCCCAATATTGGAATTTTTCCTCTCCAAAATTCCCAATTTTTTCCCTTAACCATTCCTGATACTTTCCCTCCAAAATTCCCAGTTTTTCCAAGTTTTCTCTCTCAGCCATTCCCAATTTTTTCCTCAACCATTCCCAATTTTTTTCCCCCAACCATTCTTAATTTTCCCTCAAAAATTCCTGGTTTTTTCCTTACAAAAATTCCCATATTTTTTTCTCTCAAAAATTCCCAATCTTTCCCTCAGTCATTCCCGGTTTTTCCCTCTCCAAAATTCCCAATTTCCCCCTCAGTAATTCCCAGGTTTTTTTCCCCATTCTATTCTCAATTTTCTCTCAAAAATTCCCATTTTTTTTCCCTCAAAAATTCCCAATTTTCTCTCCCAACCATTCCCATTTTTTTTCCCTCAACCATTCTCAATTTTCCCTCAAAAATTCCCATTTTTTCCCTCAAAAATTCCCAATCCTTCCCAATTTTTTCCCTCAACCATCCTCAATTTTTCCCTCAAAAATTCCCAATTTTTTTTCCCAACCATTCCCAATTTTCCCCTCAAAGATTCCCGATTTTTCTGAATTTTTCTCTTCAACCATTCCCATTTTCCCCTCATCCATTCCCGATTTTTTCCCTCAACCATTTCTCAATTTTCCCTCAAAAATTCCAGTTTTTTTCCTTACAAAAATTCCAATTTTTTTCCTCAGCCATTCTCATTTTTTTTCTGTGAATCATTCCCAATTCTTTCCCCTCAAAAATTCCCAATTTTTCCCCTCAAAAATTCCCATTTTTTTTCCCCGATTTTCCCTCCAAAACCTTGGAATGATGAGCCCAGAGCTGATCCCAAAATTCTCAGTATTCCCAAAATTCCCGATGTATCCTTGAGGATCAGCACAAGGCCAGAATTGGCCCCAAAATTCCCAAAATTTTCCCCCATTCCTGATTTTTTCCGGAACATTCCAGAGCCTCTGGACGCTCCCGGCAGGAAAATTGGGTTTTAATTAATTTAATTGGAGTAATTAATGGAAAATAGGGCCTTGATTAATAAAATTTAATTTAATTTGGTTCAGCAACGTTGGGAAATTCCCTGGAGATCCCGAAGGATTTTTTTGGGTTCCAAAAAAGCCTTGGGAATTCAGAAGTTACCTCAAAATCCAAAAAAAAATCCCAAAATCCCACCAAAAAAATCCTAAAATCCCACAAAAAAATCCCAAAATAAAAAAAAAAATCCCAAAATCCCACCAAAAAAATCCAAAAATCCCACCAAAAAAATCCAAAAATCCCACCTTTAAAAACCCCCAAAAATCCCACAAAAAAAAAAAAAACCCAACAAAAATCCCACCTTTAAAAACCCCCAAAAATCCCACAAAAAAAACCCCAAAAAATCCCACCAAAAAAATCCCAAAATCCCACAAAAAACCGCCAAAATCCCACCAAAAAAATCCCAAAATCCCACCTAAAAAATCCCAAAATCCCGCAAAAAATCCCACAGATCTCACAAAAAACCCAAAATTCCACAAAAAAACCCCAGAATATCACAAAAAACTCCCAAAATCCCACAAAAAACCCCCAAAATCCTACCAAAAAACCCCAAAATTCCTACAAAAAAACCCCAACATTCTAGAAAAACCCCAAAATCCCACCAAAAACCCAACATTCTACAAATAATGCCAAAATTCTACCAAAAAACGCCAAAATTCAACAAAATAACCCCAAAATTCTACAAAATAATCCCAAAATCCCACAAAAGTCCACAAAATCCTACAAAAAACCCCCAAAATGCTACCAAAAGCCGCCAAAATTCTACAAAAAAACCCCCAAAATTCAACAACCACAAAATCCCACAAAAAAGCCCCAAAATCCCACAAAAGTCCACAAAATCCTACAAAAAACCCCCAAAATGCTACCAAAAGCCGCCAAAATTCTACAAAAAAACCCCCAAAATTCAACAACCACAAAATCCCACAAAAAAGCCCCAAAATCCCACAAAAGTCCACAAAATCCTACAAAAAACCCCCAAAATGCTACCAAAAGCCGCCAAAATTCTACAAAAAAACCCCCAAAATTCAACAAACACAAAATCCCACAAAAAACTCCCAAAATCCCACAAAAAATCCCCAAAATCCCACAAAAGTCCACAAAATCCTACAAAAAAACCCCAAAATTCTACAAAAATCCCAGAATCCCAGGAAAAAACCCAAAATTCTACCAAAACCCGCCAAAATTCTACAAAATAAACCCCAAATCCCACAAAAACACCCAAAATTTTACAAAAAATCCCCAAAATCCCACAAAAA
>NW_024505571.1:0-339 GCF_017590055.1 Onychostruthus taczanowskii | reverse complement strand
CTGAAACTTTAAATAGAGAACCTTAACACAACACAGTCTCCTAAAAATAATTGTTCTGTTTCCTGAAAAGGTGATGTAAAATCTCAGAAAAATGCCAAAGTGAAGAGATTTCTTGGGAAAAGTTTAATTACAGTGCAACTTCTCCTTTTTAATGGTGATTGCTTTGCAGGATGGGGGGAAAAAAAAGGTTTCCTGCTGGAAAACCCAATAAGAATTTCAGCAGGACTGAGTCTGGTAACAAATTCCAAAAGACAAAAAATTGTCTTTTTTCCTTGTATAAATATCTTTTTCCAAAAGAGAAATAAATAAATAAGCCTTTTGCATGAATATATGTTTCCA
>NW_024505570.1:0-339 GCF_017590055.1 Onychostruthus taczanowskii | reverse complement strand
GTGGTTTCAGGGGGTCCTGTCGGGGTTTTGGGGGGTCCTAAGAGGTTTTTTGGGGTGTTTGGGGAAGTTTTGGGGGTCCTGGGGAAGGTTTGGGGGGTTCTAGGCTGTCCCAGGTGATTTTGGGGTGTGACCACGAGGATTTTGGGGTCACCGGGGGGGGGTTTTGTGGCCACGGGGGCGGTCAGGGAAGTTGAGGGGGGTGGTCTCGATATTGGGGAGGGGTCCCACAGTTGTGCCCCCCCCTCATTTTGTGTCCCCCCCCACTCAGGGATGAGCGATGTCCTCCCAAACCACCGGCCCTACGTGCCCCGAGTGGGGCAGGTGAGGGGAAATGGGGGG
>NW_024505569.1:0-339 GCF_017590055.1 Onychostruthus taczanowskii | reverse complement strand
TAATATTATCTCAAAGTGTGTGTTGTTGCATTTCCAGGTTCTTTAAGGTACCAATGGTAGGGCTGCTCTCTGATGGGAGATCCCTGCCCCGTGCCCTGATGCTTTGTGTTGTGGGGCAGGTGCAGCAGAAGGTGCTGAAGGAGGTGAGCTCCGTGGTTCACCTGGACACCATGGAGGCAGGAGCTGAGTACTGTGTGAAGGCTCAGACACACGTCCAGGCCATCAACAGGAGCAGCAGCTTCAGCCCCACGCAGTGTGTGAGGGCTCAGGGTAAGAGCCAGCCCTCCCTCCTGCCCCCTGCCATGCCCAAAGCTTGTGGGAAATGAATTTGTAGAGAAT
>NW_024505568.1:0-339 GCF_017590055.1 Onychostruthus taczanowskii | reverse complement strand
CTGCCTGCCTGCCGGCCCGGGACCGCCGCTGCCCGCCTCCGGCCCGCCCCCGGCCCCACCTGCGGCAGCGCTGGGCGGTGGCTCCGCCGGGCCCGCTCGCTGCTTGCCCACCCGCGCCATGGCGGCGGAGCGCGGGGGCTGCGCGCTGGAGGCCGTGCCGCTGCCGCCCGAGGTGCGCGAGAGCCTGGCCGAGCTGGAGCTGGAGCTGTCGGAGGGTGAGTGGGGCCGGGCTCGGGGCGCGGCCGGGCTCTGGGGCCGGGCGCGGCAGGAAGGCCGCGGTGCTGCCGAGGGGCCCGGGGGCGGCGGCGGCTTCGCCCCGCGGCGCAGCTCTCGGCGGGC
>NW_024505567.1:0-339 GCF_017590055.1 Onychostruthus taczanowskii | reverse complement strand
GATCTTCTGGAGTAATTGAAATGATAGTGCCACTATATATTAATAAAACCATTAAGGATTGTGTCTCTGGCTCTTTCTCTAACCATTTCTTTTTTTTGTGTGAGATAGTTCCCCTGCCTCTTGCCTGGCATTAAGAGGTTCCCCATCCCCAAACTAATAATGTACATATTGGCAGTACCACAGAACCACAATCACCCAGAAAAGCCAGAGGAGTGAAAGCACTTTCATGACAACCTTCACAGGAAGCAAGCAGGAGGCACTTACCCACCAGCTGCAAAGAACTGTGAACAAGAGAGAGAACAAGCAAGAGCCCAGAGAACATAATTGTAAATTCTGTTT
>NW_024505566.1:0-339 GCF_017590055.1 Onychostruthus taczanowskii | reverse complement strand
GGGGGGGGGGGGCGGGTTAGCAGCCGCCTCCCCCAGACCCCCATGAGCCTCCCAGTACCAACCAGTTTAAACCAGTCCAAACCAGCCCAAACCAGCGTAAACCAGTGCAAACCAGTCCAAACCACTCCAAACCAGTGCAAACCAGTGCAAACCAGCGGGTGTCCCCCTCCCCAGGTGAACAACTACCGGGGCCCGGGGCGGGTGCGGGTGTCGCTGGTGACCAAGGACCCCCCCCACCGCCCCCACCCCCACGAGCTGGTGGGCAAGGACTGCAAGGACGGCTTCTACGAGGCCGAGCTGTGCCCCGAGCGCAGCATCCACAGGTGGGACCCCCCCCCC
>NW_024505565.1:0-340 GCF_017590055.1 Onychostruthus taczanowskii | reverse complement strand
CCCTCCCCAGGAGCACCCAGGGGTGCTGAGCCCAGCCCAGGGGGCACCCATGCTCTGGGGGGGCACCAGGAGCACCTGTAGGCCTCACCTTGGGGATCCCCCAGGAGTTCCAGCAGCACCCCTGGGTGCCCTGCCCCCACCGCAGCGGGTCCTTGGGTGCCCTGTCCCCACCCCAGGGGGTTGCAGAGCACCCATGGGTGCCCCCCATCCCCCCCTCCCCCGTGGCCCATTCCAGGTCAGAGCCGCGGATTCGCCTTCGTGGAATTCCATCACGTGCAGGAGGCGGCCAGGTGGATGGAGGCCAACCAGGTGGGGGCGGGGCCAAGAGCAGGGGGCGGGG
>NW_024505564.1:0-340 GCF_017590055.1 Onychostruthus taczanowskii | reverse complement strand
TTGGTTCATTAGCACCCAAACCTGTTCAGCCTCTACTTTCAGACAGCTTTCCTTTACTGAGCTCCAGCACAGTCCTTACATGACCCATCCAGCAAACCCACTTGACCCTACATGCTCCCTGCCTCAGCACCTGCAGCTCAAAGTTTTACAAAACCAAAACACCACCACATGACATGGTTCAACCTAAAGAGCAGAAAAAGAGCTCAGCCTCACACTCCACTGCTCCAGCACAGTTCAGCCACTGACTGAGTACAGCAAAACATCTGCAGTTTAAGTGAAGAACAGCCACACTGCTTAAAAAAGGCACAGGCAAAGCAACCTTATCCACACTGCAAAGTAA
>NW_024505563.1:0-340 GCF_017590055.1 Onychostruthus taczanowskii | reverse complement strand
AAAAAAAAAATCCCTAAAATCCAATGAAATTACAAAGGCAAAATGCAAATTGCAACTTTCTTTCCTCAAATGCGTCTCCCTACACCTGACCTGCATTAAAAAACACTGCAGCAGCTACAGGATTTAGCAGAGAAAAAAAAATAAAATTAAATGGGAAAATTAAATGGGAAAATAAATGGGAAATTAAATTATGGACTGAAAGTCTGAAAAACTTGAGCTGCACTTCAGCAGAGTTGGAATTAATCTTGCCCAATTTGGGAGCATCCTTCTCCCGCAGGAGTAATTGCCATTTTGCAATTTTGGTTTACATTTTGAGTTGTGCTTGGTTTGTGTCTCACTC
>NW_024505562.1:6318-7981 GCF_017590055.1 Onychostruthus taczanowskii | reverse complement strand
CCCCCCCATTCCCTCAGCAGTTTGAAGATATTTTTCGTAAAGTTATTTTCATTTTGGAAAATATTTATGAATAAATAGTTTTATATCAGAGCTCGTTGTGGGGGGAGGGAGGGAGGGGAGGGGATTTTGGGGGGAAGGGAGGGAATTTTGGGGTCCCCTCCCCCACTCCCGAAAATCTTCTTTGACCCCCAAAATTTCTGAGTTTCACCCAGCTCCCTAAAATCCTTTTTCTCCTCAGAATTTTGGGGTTGATTCCCCCCTCCCCCCCCCAAAAAATATTTTGGTTTCTTCCAGCCCAAGGGGGTCTTAAGAGGGACTGGGAGGTTCCACTGGATTTGGGGGGGGGAGACAGAGGGGTTTGGGGCATCGCAGGGGGATTTTGGGGGGTCCTGGGGGGGTCTCAGGGAGATTTTTGGGGGGTCCCTGCTGCCCATCCCCCCACCCAGTTTAGGGTGGCACAGTCCATTACCGATTTGGGGGGGATTCCAGGTGTTCCAGGGTGAATTTGGGGGCTCCCAGTTGAATTCGGGCCAGCCCCGGGTGGCACAGTCCATTACCAATTCCAGGGGGGTTCCAAGTGAATTTTGGGGCTCCCAGGTGAATTTTGGGGGCTCACAGTTAAATTTGGGCCAGCCCTGGGTGGCACAGTCCATTACCGATTCCAGGGGTGTTCCAGGTGAATTTTGGGGGCTCCCAGTTAAATTCGGGCCAGCCCTGGGTGGCACAGTCCATTACCGATTCCGGGGGGGGTCCAGGTGAATTTTGGGGGCTCCCAGTTAAATTCGGGCCAGCCCTGGGTGGCACAGTCCATTACCGATTCCGGGGGGGTTCCAGGTGAATTTTGGGCATCCAGTTGAATTTTGGGGGCTCCCAGTTAAATTTGGGCCAGGCCCGGGTAGAACAGTCCATTACCGATTCCGGGGGTGTTCCAGGTGAATTTTGGGGCTCCAGTTGAATTTTGGGGGCTCCCAGTTGAATTCGGGCCAGCCCCGGGTGGAACAGTCCATTACCGATTTTGGGGGGGGCTCCAGTTGAATTTTGGGGGCTCCCAGCTGGATTTTTGGCTCTCAGCTGCGCTTGCTCCCCCCCCGCGCCAGCCCCGGGTGGAACAGTCCCTTACCGATTTTGGGGGGGGCTCCAGTTGAATTTTGGGGGCTCCCAGCTGGATTTTTGGCTCTCAGCTGCGCTTGCTCCCCCCCCGCGCCAGCCCCGGGTGGAACAGTCCATTACCGATTCCGGGGGTGTTCCAGGTGAATTTTGGGGCTCCCAGTTAAATTCGGGCCAGCCCTGGATGGAACAGTCCATTACCAATTCCGGGGGGTGTTCCAGGTGAATTTTGGGGCTCCCAGCTGGATTTTTGGCTCTCAGCTGCGCTTGCTCCCCCCCCGCGCCAGCCCCGGGTGGAACTGGCTGTTGTAGCGCCGCTGCCGCTCGGGGTCCCGGGGGTCCCGGGGGTCCCGGGGGTCCCGGGGGGTCCCGGGCGGGTCCCGCAGCCCCCGGAGCAGCTCCCGGCTCCGCGCCGCCTCGGCCGCCTCCCGGGCCAGGCGCTGCCGCCGCAGCTCGGCCAGCCTGCGAGGCAATTAGCGCTAATTAGGGCTAATTAGTGACCGGGGAGGGGCAACGCGCCGGGATGGGGGCGGGGGGAACGGCTGAGGGGGGGGGG
>NW_024505562.1:1339-5851 GCF_017590055.1 Onychostruthus taczanowskii | reverse complement strand
TGGGGGTGATCGTTAATGGGGGATTAGTTAATTGTGGGGTGGTTAAAGGGGTAATTAGGGGTGATTAGTTAATTAGGGGTGATTAGGGGAGGGGGTTAAATAAGAGTGATGGGGTGGAATTGCTGGGGGGAGGGGAGATGGGGTAGAAATAATAATTAATAAATAAATAATAATAATTAAAATGTTAATTAAGGGATGAATTCGTTAAGAGGTTAATTAGCACGAAGGGAAGGGTCAACCCCCAGTTTTAAGGGGATAAAACCAAGTTTGGGGGGGGCAAACCTTAATTTTGGAGGGAGAAAATCCCAATTTTAGAGGGGTTCAATTCCAGTTTTAAGGAGATAATTTTTCAGGGGTCCAACCCCCATTTTGGAGAGATAAAACCCCAAATTTTTTGGGGGTCAATCCTCAATTTTGAATTAGTTAAACCCCCATTTTTAGGAGGTCAAACCCCAGTTTAGGAGGGATTAAACCCCAATTTTCAGGAGTCAAACCCCAATTTTAGCAGGGGTAAAATCCCAGTTTTGGAGGGGTTAAATTCCAATTTTAAGGGCATAATTTTCTGGGGCTGAAACCCAATTTAGGAGGGGTTAAATCCCAGTTTTGAGGTGCCAAATCCCAATTTTGGGAGGCTCACGCCTTTACTGTGGGGACAAGAGGGGTTGTGGGGTGACACTGAGGCTTAATTAAGGGATTCATTAAATAATTAAGGAGCTAATCAACAGGGGGAAGATAGTCACAGTAGCAGTAATGAACAGAAAAAGATAGTAATCAATTAATTAAGCGCTAATTAATCGGTCACTCACCCTCCTCCTCCCCCGCCCCTCTCAGGGGGGGCTCTGGGGGGGCTCCGTGGCCGAGTCTGGGGGGATTTTTTGGGGCTGGGGGCTCGGTGCAGCCCCTTCCTCATGTCCTGGAGAGGGTCCAGCACGGCTTTGCGTCCCCCCTGCACCTCCCGGGACCCCTCCCCAGCGTTTTTGGGGGGCTGCAGGTACCAGGGGGGGCAGGTCTGGGCCTCGGCCGCGCTCTGGCCCAGGTAGGTCAGGACCCCCAGGGCCCGCTCCCGGCGTTCCTGGGGGGAAATTGGGGAGGGGGATTTGGGGTGAGACCCTCCCCTGCTGAAAATCCCCCTGGGTTTCCCTCAAATTCCCCTTTTTTCCACCCTAATTCCCCCTTTTTCCACCCAAAATTCTCTATTTCCCCACACAAATGCTGCCATTTTCCACCCTCAGCCTTCCAATCCTGAGGGGAAATTGGGGAGGGGGATTTGGGGTGAGACCCCTCCCCTGCTGAAAATCCCCCTGGGTTCCCCTCAAATTCCCCTTTTTTCCACCCAAATTCTCCCTTTTTCCCACCCTAAATTCCCCTTTTTCCACCCAAAGTCCCCCTTTTTCCACCCTAATTTCCCCTTTTTCCCCACACAAATGCTGCCATTTTCCACCCTCAGCCTTCCAGTCCTGAGGGGAAATTGGGGAGGGGGATTTGGGGTGAGACCCTCCCCTGCTGAAAATCCCCCTCTTTTCTCCCAAATTTCCCGCCTTTTCCAACCCAAATTTCCACTTTTTCCACCCAGATTTCCCCTTTTCCCACACAAATGCCGTCATTTTCCACCCTTTCAATCTCAGCCGCTCCTGAGGGGAAAACTGGGGAGGGGGATTTGGGGTGAGCCCCCCTGGGTGAAAATCCTTCCAAGATTTCCTCAAATCCCACCTTTTCCCACCCAAATCCCCCCTTTTCCCACCCAAATTCCCCCTTTTTCCTCTGTAATTCCCCCTTTTCCCACACAAATTCCCCCTTTTCCCACACAAATTTCCCCTTTTCCCACACAAATTTCGCCATTTTCAGTCCCCACCCCTCCAAACTCCCACCGATCCTAGGGGAAATTTGGGGAGGGGGATTCAGGTGACCATCCCCTAGCTGAAAATCCCCCTGGGTTTTCCTCAAATCCCCCCTTTTTCCCCCCAATTTCGCCCTTTTCCCACACAATTTTCCCCATTTTCCACACTAACCCCGCCATTTTCCACCCCTCCAATCTCCCGCCACTCCTGAGGGGAAAATTGGGGAGGGGGATTCAGGCAACCCCCCCTATGCCAAAATCCCCCCTTTTTTCCCAAAATCCCCCGCCTCTTTTTCCCAAAATCCCCTGAATTCACCCCAAAATCCCTTTTTCCTCCAAACCTCCCCATTTCCACCTCTCCACCTCCTCCTGAGAGTGGAATTTCCGCCTGTAACTCCCCCCAAACCCCCCAATTTTTCCCCCCAAATCCAAGTTCCACACCTGAGGGGATATTTTGGGGAGGGGTCCCCCCCAGCCCCCCCTCCCCCCTCACCTGTTCCCGCCTTTTTTCCGCCTCGTGCTCGCGGTTCGGGGCCTCCTCGGGGGGCGGGAACAGCACGGGGGGGGCCGGGGGCGAGGGGCTGCGACCCCCGACCCGCGCCCGCTTCCGCAGGAGCTCGGTGCGCACCTGGGGGGGGCAAAGGGGGGGTCAGGGACCCCCAAAATTCCTCCCCCACCCCAAATTCCCCCCCCTCCCCATCCCTACCCCCCACTCCCCTCAGTACTCGCCTCCTGCTCCGCCCGCAGCGCTCGCGCGTCCCGTTTCCTCCGCTCCACCTCGGCCGCCGCCTCGTCCCGCCGCACCCGCGCCACATTGTCCTTGTTCCGCACATGCCACGACTTCTTCGGAAGGATGTTCATGGCGGCGGCGGCGGCGGGGCCGGGAGCGGGACCAGGCCGCGACTCTGAGGCACCACGGCTGCACCGCCCTCTCTGCCGCCCTCTCCGTTCTGATTGGCTGAGCCTCTGTCGCTCCGCCCTTCTCTCGCTCTCTGATTCGCCCAACCACTTTTTTCCCCCCCATTGTCGCTCTCTGATTTGCTGAGCGCTCTAGTCCCGCCCTCTTCTCGCTTCTGATTGGCTCACTCGCCTTCCTTAAAGGGGCGACGCCGGAAGTGAGGGTTTCCCGCCTTCTCGCATTGTGGGAGCGCCGCCATATTGAACCGTGAGGGGAGGCAGGGGCATCTCTGAAACCTCCCGCAAAAAAACCCCAAATCCTCCCAGGACCCCCCAGAATAACCCTAAAACCCCTCTGGGAACCCTCAAAATCTCTTTGGGAACTCCCGGCCCGAGTTTTATCCACATTTTAAGGATTTGTCCGTAGATTTGCCTCATTTCCCTCAAAGATTCACCTCAGGCACTTGGGGGGTCTTGCAGGATCAGGTGAGTTCAGAGGGATTTGGATCCATTTTTGGTATTCGGCTCATTTTAGATGTATTTTATTCAATCTCAGGGCTTTGGGGGTCAGTTTTGGGTGGTTTTGGTCAGTTTTGGGGTCTCCACACACACCAAACACACCGAGGATGTCTTTCAAGGCTTTTATTGGTCTCAATTTTGGGGGGGCCCTTCCAAAAACAGAGCCCCCCACTCCCACCCCCCTAAAAAACCCCTCGGGGGGTGCCCGCAGCCCCCAACACCCTCAAATCCCTCCCCAGGCCCCCCCTCCTGGGTATTGGGGTTCAGGGGGGTGGGAGGTCCCCCCTAAATTCTCATTTTTGGGGTCCCTCCTCTTCCTCACCTGGGGGTCCCCCTGATTTGGGGCTATCGGAGCTCCCCCATTTTGGATTTTGGGGTTTCCCCCCTCGTTTTCCACTGGGGTTCCTCCCCCTGAGTATTGGGGTGCTTCCTCCTCATCCTCACCCCAAGGTTTGGGGTCCCCCCGAGCTGTGGTTATTGGGGTTCATCCCCACCCCGACCCTCGGGGTCCCTCCTCTTCCTCAGCTCCTGGGATTTGGGGGCCGGGGGCTCCTCCCTGGCCTCTGTTTCGGGGTTCAGGGGGTCCCACCCCTCCTGAATTTGGGGATTTTGGGGGTCTCCACTCTCCTGGATTTTGGGATTTAGGGCTTCCTCACCCTCATGAATTTTGGGGTTCAGGGGGTCCCATCCCTCGTGAATTTTAGGATTTAGAGGATCTTCTCTCTCCTGAATTTTAGGATTTAGGGGATCCTCATCCTCATGAATTCTGGGGTTTAGGGGGTCACATCCCTCATGAATTTTAGGATTTAGGGTGCCCTCACCCTCTCCGATTTTAGGATTTCGGGGATCCCCACCCTCATGGATTTTGGGCTTCGAAGGGTCCCATCCCTCATGAATTTTAGGATTTAGGGGATCCTCACCCTCATGAATTTTAGGATTCCGGGTGTCCCATCCCTCACGAATTTTAGGATTTCGGGTGTCCTCACCCTCACGAATTTTAGGATTTAGAGGACCCCCACCCTCATGAACTTCGGGGTTCAGAGGATCCCATCCCTCCTGAAATTTAAGATTTAGGGTGTCCTCACCCTCGCAGATTTCAGGATTTAGGGGATCCCCCCCCTCCCCCTCACGGCGCTCCCTCCTCCTCCTCACCTGCGCGTCCCCTGCCCCCCCCATCCCCTCAGGCTCCTCTTCCCGCCCTTTTTCCCGCCCCTCTTCCCCCCCTTTTCCCCGCCCCCCTCCCCCCCCTTTTCCGCCGC
>NW_024505562.1:0-1056 GCF_017590055.1 Onychostruthus taczanowskii | reverse complement strand
GTTTGGAGGGGTTAAAGTTGGGGCTGGGTTCGTTTGGAGGGGTTAAAGTTGGAGTTGGGTTCGTTTGGAGGAGTTAAAGTTGGGATTGGGTTCCTTTGGAGGGGTTAAAGTTGGGATTGGGTTCGTTTGGAGGAGTTAAAATTGGGGTTGGGTTTGTTTGGAGGGGTTAAAGTTGGGATTGGGTTTGTTTGGAGGGGTTAAAGTTGGGATTGGGTTCGTTTGGAGGGGTTAAAGTTGGGGCTGGGTTCGTTTGGAGGGGTTAAAGTTGGGGCTGGGTTCATTTGGAGGGGTTAAAGTTGGGGCTGGTGGGTTCGTTTGGAGGGGTTAAAATTGGAGTTGGGTTCGTTTGGAGGGGTTAAAGTTGGGGCTGGGTTCGTTTGGAGGGGTTAAAGTTGGGGCTGGGTTCATTTGGAGGGGTTAAAGTTGGGGCTGGGTTCGTTTGGAGGGGTTAAAATTGGAGTTGGGTTCGTTTGGAGGGGTTAAAGTTGGGATTGGGTTCGTTTGGAGGGGTTAAAGTTGGGATTGGGTTTGTTTGGAGGGGTTAAAGTTGGGGTTGGGTTCGTTTGGAGGGGTTAAAGTTGGGGCTGGGTTTGTTTGGAGGGGTTAAAGTTGGGGCTGGGTTCGTTTGGAGGGGTTAAAGTTGGAGTTGGGTTCGTTTGGAGGAGTTAAAGTTGGGATTGGGTTCCTTTGGAGGGGTTAAAGTTGGGATTGGGTTCGTTTGGAGGAGTTAAAATTGGGGTTGGGTTTGTTTGGAGGGGTTAAAGTTGGGGTTGGAGGCGCTGGGATGGTGTTTATGTGCCCCCCAAATCCAGCACATCCACCCCAAAATTCATTTTGTGCCACTGAAATTCCAGCCTGCTCCACAGAAAGTTCAATTTACACACCCAAAATGCAGTTTACACCTCCCAAAGTCCACGCCAAGCACCCAAAATTCAGTTTGTGCCTCTCAAAGTCCAGCCTAAGCACCCAAAATTCAATTTACACCCCCAAAATTCAGTTTACCCTCACTAAAACTCACCGCAGTGCCCCAAGTTCCATCTTAATCCTTCTCCCAGT
>NW_024505561.1:6817005-7006518 GCF_017590055.1 Onychostruthus taczanowskii | reverse complement strand
TGGCTTCCTCCACAGCTTTTGCCTTGGCACATGCCTTAGCACATGGTTACTTTTAATGCCTAAGGCTAGGGTTAGGGCTAGGTTTTCGCCTGGGTTTAGGGTTTTGAAAACCACAAAGCCCACATCTCCAGGCACACTGCAGCTGCAAAGGGCATCCCAAGAGGAACACAAAACTGCCACAACATGGCTGCCTCCACAGCTTTTGCCTTGGGACATGCCTTAGCCCCAGGCTGCTTTTACTGCCTAGGGCTAGGGTTAGAGCTATGGTTAGGCCTAGGGTTAGGGTTTTGAAAACCACAAAGCCCACAGCTCCATGCACACTGCAGCTGCAAAGGGCATCCCAAGGGGATCACCAAACTGCCACAACATGGTTTCAAACTATATTTTGACAATTCACAATGTGTCTTTACATAAAATTAAACAACCATTTGATGTCTGTTGTGGTATAGTCTCATATTTCAATTGTATTAAATATGAAATTTTATGGGTTATTTAAATATTGTGGCCTGCCTATATGAACAGACTAACTAGAAGCCTTGTAAAATACATGAAATGGATATCAGAGAATAGCTAAGTGAAGGATTCTACTATTACACAAACCACATTACCTTAAATGTTTTTGATTTACTTGCATCATAATTAATTTACTTATTTCTGACTACTTGTTGCTCACTTCTGAATATTTCTTCGTCTTTCCAATTCTCTTTAGTAAGGTTGTTAATCAATAGATAACGAACCATGAATGCTCCGCGACCCCAGGGTATGTTGCATGTAAAAGAGCAGCAAAAAATTACAGCAGTGATATAATAACAACAGAACTCCTTGCCTTCTGCTATAGTTTTATATAACTTGTGCTTTCTTATTCACTCAGAACACAGAATATAATTATTGTATGTCTCGGTTTAATAATTTGATCCCTCACTTCCCTTCTTATTAATGCACCAAATATACCCAGCAATATAATAAATTTTAGTCATAATCAATTGTAGCCCTTTCGGGATATAAAAGTAAAAAAACAGAACATTTCTTTTCCAACCACTGTTCAAAAACAGTGATCAGAAGCTCTGTGATATATGTATAAATAAATGGATTTTACTATCTTTTTTATTAACAGGAGTATTTTTCATACTACTTCCATACTGAAATGAACTTCTATGGCCTTGATTTATCAGGAGTTGCATTTCTTAATAAGTTGTTTCAGTCATCTTCTATTTCTTTACCCCAGGAGCATTTTTATTAACTGATATAGCAAGCATTCTCATTTTTATCTTTGTGTCTTAGATAAAAAATGTATTGTGAGACAATTTGAACAACATTGTCACATCTGATAAGCGTAAAATGGCAGAATTAATGTCATCCATTCAAAGCAACAATTGGCATACTCACTCTTTCAAGAATAGTGGATAGTACACAATACATGCAAAAAAAAAATTAAACTCCAGTGCATACATTATATTTCAATATGCAGGGGTTTTTCTGATAAAAAGAATAATCTATAATCTGCATTGCAGATAATCCCATAAATTCAGCCACTCATTGAGTTTATCAGATCTGGAGCAGGTTTGTTAGGCAGTAGAGCCAGTATCCTGTTTAATAGTCCATCCCTGAAATCAATCTCTCCAATTTAGTGGCAAGAATCTTGTAGGAGACTATAACTACTACTTTTATCTAATTCAGATAACAATAATGTTTATTTTGCTTTCTCATGTTTGCTACCTTATTTACAGAAAAAAAAAAAAAGACCAGTAATAATATTTCCTAAGATCTGTAGAGTGCCTTTCTTCATAGTTTTGTGCTGAGTATGTTATTTCCCTGAATTACTGCCTTTTTAAAATTCAGGTAGATGTCTCATCCCATTAGATACAGGATTGTGTGTCAGAAGTACAGCAATATTTTTAAAATAGTGGATGATTATTTTAAAGATCTCTCATCACTTTTTCTCCTTCATAAAAATGAAATTGAGAAGTAATGTGAAAAAAAGTGAAAACCACTTTGTCATTTTGTTCTAGCAGCTCAGGGTGCTTTTTTTAAAAAAAATGACAATATTTCATTTGTTGTTTGTTTATATTTAAGTAATAATAGGCCAATTTAATATGGTTCAATCCTATTAAACAATCTGACATGTTCCCGTTTTCACACTCCAACAAATTTTACATCATACAAACTGAAGAAAACACATTATTGGTATGTGTTTTGCAACAGATTGCAAAACAATACTATACCTAAGTAGGTAGTAACTTTATGGAGTAATAAAATGTTAGTTTCTCTGACAGTGAAAGACTTCAATAGGCCACAAATTCAGGTATTTTTAGTTCCTGAGTGGCTGATTTGGCTATCCAAGGAAAACATAAACATTTTTGCTAGTGTTGATGTCTCATGAAGTGAAACTACAGTTAATATTTTGTTTTATGATGTGAACCAATTTGAAAAACTTCAATTTAATAAAGAAGTGTAGCAAAACAGAGATGCTTTGTCCTGAAAAAATTCAGTTAAGTCTGAAGGATGGAGAGAAACATTCTTGTGAGAGGTGAAAGCTATTGAAATGGAAAAAGAGAATATTAAATGTTTGATTATTTTGCAGAGGAATTTAATCTGATTTATGTTTGTTACTGCTTTCAGTAATTGTAAATTTGTGTTTTAATGACTATAATTAATAATTGAGCTCATTTTTTTCCAAACTTATGAGAATTTTTGGTCAGTATCACATTAATTTACTATATGCCCTCTGTCTGCAGAAAGATTTATAATATTGCATTACACCTATGGAGAAAATGCTGATTAAGTCCTCCCAAAGAGGACAAATTTCATTTACAAGGAATTATGTGGCATATAACAAAGGAATAGAATAACTGTTCTAAAATGAAGCCCGAGATTGTATAGAGGACAGAAGGTCACTATCTCAATGGGTATATAGAGGAAAAAATAACCAACACACCAAGAAAAATAAGTATCAGGAAATTTCTTTCTGCAATAATAACCTTATTTGCCCCTCAACTCTTTCTCAAAATTTCTACATATTTGTTCTGCAATGCCTAACACCCACACTTATTAAAAGAAAAATTAAATTAAATGCTGAAGAAGAACTATTTCAGTGTTACTAGTATAACAGAAGAATAGAGGAGTCAATTTTGTTGTTGACAAAGTCATGCAGGAAAAATCACTTAATTTGACTTGAATAAAGCTTCACCAAAAAAGTCTGCTACATCATTAGAGGATTAATTAATAAATACAATATGAACTATGAATAAACGAAAATACAAATTCTCAGAACAATGAAATTAAAAGTAGTGTTAGACGTCAGGCAGCAAAAAACAAATATTGGTACTGACATTTTAGAAAGAAATTTTCAAAATAGAAACCAATTTTTTTTCAAATAGTCCCCACAGCACATAGTCATACAGAATTGTACACGAGAAAGATAGAGTGTAGGAGTCCATGGATGTGGAAAGCATAAAAACAAAAGAAAAACATTACTGTTAAAGATGTACAAAAGATAATGATAGTATGTGTCTTCGGAGTAAAATGGAGCAGAGGATGGTGAGAGGAGTAAGTGTTACTCTTTGCAAATGTACCCTTATGATTTCCAAATAATAACATGAATTCCCATGCATTCCAACTAGTTTAAAAAGAAAAGAAAAGGCTCTGATAATTACTTTCAGAAAAGCAGAAAGGATATACCGCCTTAATGTTAGAGGAAGACTAGCTTACTAACCCTAGAAAACAAGAATACGTGTTTTCCCAGTGACTTCTTCCCTTGCCCCAAACCAGCTATTCAAGATAATTAGCGCACAGAGTAATTGAAGATTTTAAATGTTTATAGCCAGGGAGGTAAACAAGCAATTAGTGATAGCACAGGTGAAAGGAAGCTAAGTGAACTTATGCTGGAAGTATACAGTCTATGTTTACCTTAAAATATAGCAGTGTATTTAGGGAGATATAGAAGAAAAAAACCCAAAAACATGCATACACAAAAAAACCAAAAAAAAAGCCCCAAACCAAACCAATCCAAAACAAAAAAAAAATCCAAACAAACAACAACCAAAAAAATAATTTAAAAACCCCACCAACACCCGAAAACAAAAAAAACAAAAAAAAAAAAAAAAAAAAAAAAAAACCAAAAAAAACCAAAAAAAAACACAAAAAAAACCAACCCAAAATGAAATAACCCCCCAAAATCCTCTCAAACAAATAACCAAGGCAAGGCTGAAAGAGTCAGTAAGGAATTTGGGTTTAACATTGTCTGAAAGAGGCTGTGCCCTTCAGCAAACCAACTTAGGCCTGACACAAAGCAGTATAAATGAAATCAAAGGTGAAGGCTGTCACAGAAAGTTAGTCTGGCTATGCTGATATTTCAGATTCACAAAGACATCAACCATTAATGAAAGGTAACTTACCAAGCCTCTTCCTCCCTTAAATAAGTGTGGTGTACTTTAATAGAAGTAATTACTGTTCGAAGACAAAAGCCAGGAGTGAATGTTGTGTTCCTTCTTTCTGTCCATGTGACAGGATCTGGCCAAACATCTAGGGTCTTTCTGGAGACACAGAAACTACCTTTTCAAAAATAATGAAATGAGTGTATTCTTACCCCCCTGTAGGAAATAATGGATTACACCTGGGTGGCAATCACAAGTAGTCAGAGCTTCCTAGAAATCTAGTATGTCTGGTTCCTCATTTTGTGGAAGGATTATCTCTCTACTTTCACAAAATAATTTTTCATTATTTTGTTTAATATTATCACAGACGAAATATTTGTCAAAGAGAGCCTTCATACATAGATACATGCCAGAGAAATTGCTAAACAAGCTGCCTATCTTGGTATTAAGCTTGACATAGAAAGGGATATTTTCTATTTAATAAAGCTAATTCTTGGGTTTTAATTAAATAATTTTAGCATGTCATTAATTTAGACAGTTTATATAAAAAACTGAAGAAAACAAACAAAATGTAGTGCACACACAGAGCAGTACAATTTACTCTGGCACAAAAATCACTGTGGCGTATTCATTAACGGAGAAATGAAAGTGGTTTTCTATCTACTTTTTCTTCTAAGAGAAGAGATTTAGAGAATTACTTTGGGGGGGGGAACAGGACAGGGAAGGACTGCAGAGTTCTTAGGGATCCTTTCCAAATAGTTAACATGCATTTAATATGTATTTAAGGCATTATTCAGATGAACAGTGCTCTCCCATGAAATGTAAAGAGCTATTTCATAAAAAAGACAATATTCATTTGGACATACATATTTTCAAATGCATTCATTTTGTTTTGCAAAGATTCTGCATATATACCAAAATATTCCGTTGAATCAATATCTTCATTATGCAGCTTCAATCAATTGTGAGATAGTAAACTAAAAGCAATTATCTAGACTAACTTTAAACACTGATTCTCTAACTTTTTTATTACAAGAGAAAACTAAGAAATTTAAATGTGTTTTAATTCTATAATGCAATTCTCATTAAGTATTTTCTGTAGCTATTTATTAAACTGTTAAAAGAAAAAATATATTAGATATGATTTTGTGCCTTCAGGCTAACAACATTCCAATTAAAATGAAGCATTTAGAAGACATATAATCTCTACAACTACTTTATGAACAGCTTATGTTGCAATATATGCTTCACCATGCTGGTCCTAGTAGAATTACTTTGCTTCAAATGCCCCAGAGGTTGCCCGAGGCAAAACCTCTTACTTATCCCTCTACTGTTATAATCCTTTTCCTATATGTGACCTACTGTGAGCTACTTACACGTATCTGGCTCCAAGTATTCTAGTTGCTTTTTCACACATCTTTGAGCAATATTGTTGTATATAAGTCCAACTAAATGAAGCTTTATATGGGGAAGATTCATTAGTCTGTTTTATTAGGTAAATGATTGACTGCATTAAAAGTCTAAAATGAAACTTTATAGCTTGCAGTACTTGAAGAGAGGAAAAGTGGAACAGCTGTTATAAACAGCCATGCCAGATTTAGTGCAATGAAATAAAAATCTAGACAGAGATGGGGGGGGGGGGAAATAAGGTCACTTTCTCCTTTAAAACAATATACATTATATAGTGAATAATCTGTTTACCTGAATGTGGAATTAGGAAAATTATAAGACAGAAACTTTCTAGAAAATTTCTAGCTTGCTTTTTGAAGTAGTCAACAAAAGCAAATAAACTGGGAAGTATAGTAATCAAACAGCAAAACTTTTCCTAGAATGCTAAAATATGGAAAAAAGAATTAATTTGAAAAAAATTTGGAAAATTATGATGAGGCACCTTTAAATTTGGTGTTATGCAGGAGTTTACAAAACCCTATCATTATTATTCTAATCATGGAAAATCAATATGAATGCTCACATTTAGAATATGTGTAAGAATATTGTATAAAATATTTTGTTCTTTTTACCTACTTCATTAGCTAGAGTAGTAAAAGAGAGGACTTATGTAGGTCTTACTTCTTATGATATCTATGCTGACAGAGTGCAAGTACAACATCAAAACAAAGCAAAATGGAAATAAACAGGGGTGCAGTGATCCTCCAGAACTCAGACATGTCCAATTACGTAGAGTCAATTATTTTTCTGGATCAAATCTCTTAAATATCAAGAGTGTGCTTGTTCCTGTTATGTGGGAAAATATTCACTGTACATTTTCCACACATACTTTTGCTTGATTCCAAGTTAAAACTCCTATACCCAAAACAAAAAAAAAAAAAAATCCCAAAGTATCTACTAGTAACACCATACATTTAAATAAGAAATGCTGAAATAGTTTTATCATGGGATTACTTCTTTTGCTGGGAAATAACATTGTCAAAATAAATGCATGTGTGTCCTGGTTTAGGGCAAATTTGGTAGAAAACCTCCAAAGGGGGCTCCTCCAGAAAGGAAACCCACACGGCCACTCCACCCAACTGGTTTGGGAAGGATTCCTCAGAGAGAAGTGGAAAGAACCTCTTTATTTAACAAGCACAGCACCCCCTCGCCCCCAGCACACGGAATGAACAATACCGGATGACACCCACTCTTCCGTCACTCTGAAGAGATGACAAATACAGAAAGTCTCTCCTGGGAGTGGTCGCTCTGTTGTCGCTCCCTCCAGCACTGGGGATGGCTGCTGCAGCCACAAGGTGCAAACTCTTGGTGTTTCCCAACCCCAGTCCAGAGCAGGCTCGAGTGGTTCCAAGAAAAGGAAAGAAAAACAGCCCAGAGAAAATTTGGACTGCCTAGTTAAACTAACTAACTAGCAGAAGCAAAAGCAAGATCAAAGCAGGAGCAAGAACGAAGCAAAAGCAAGAACAAAAAGCAAAAGCTGTGCTATGTACTGCACCCACCTCTGTGTCCCACCACTGCTGGGGGAGTGAGTAGACTGATAACAAAACAAAACAATGCTTCGCTCTTCAGAGCCAGTCTTGAAGGCACAGAACATAATATCCAGCATAAGCAGAACAACGAGTAGGGATACTAGCATCATAACATCACCCTAGTAATGCATCACAATGCATTACTTTAAATCCTCCTTTTATGGTTTGTAATATGTGACAACTATCTTTTCAAATTTTCACCACAGCATCTGTTCCTAAACCTCTATATTCTATTTTTTTTTTTTTTCCCAGACAAGATGAATATCTGGGGCATTGATAAAATAGATATAATAGAAAATACTAAACTAGACCTTTCTGAAAGAGGTATGTGATGTTTTCCACAGCTTCTTTCACAGGCAACTGTTAATAAGTATCTTGCAAAGTCAGAGAGTCTGTTCCCACTCTGTTTTAATAACTGCAATCACCTGACACTTATCAATTGAATGTTATCCGGTTGCAATAGGTCAGCTAATTATCCTGATCATTAACCTTTAAGAGTACAGAGGCTATGATAATCAATGCCACCCTTGGTGTGTGTCACATCATTTAATGAGTCTGTGTCAGAAAACGAACTCTTTCACCTCCCAGTGGTGCAGGTTTTTGTCATTAACTTTCTTAGTCATTTGGTTTCTTAAAAGAATATGAGAAAAACTGGCACCTGGCATGAATCAGCTTATTAAAATGAATTCATAAAATAAAATTGGTTACTGAAGATGGAATAAAGGAAGCAATATTTCCAAAAAGCTGTATGAATCATGGTACAATTTGAAAGCATCAGGAAGTTCTAATAGTCAGAAAAGTGGCAGAAAATAGCAATAAGTTAAATATAAGGAAATATCTGCTGTATTTAAACAGTTTAGAGTTAAATGGAAGACACTATCATAAACAGAATTTTTATACAGAGAGCAGCAATTTAGGAAATTAATTTACCCCAGGAAACATTTAAGTACATTTTTTGATTTAGTTTCATGTAAGTTATAAGAAGATAATATTCTCCTTCACCTGAAGAATATATAACACAAGAGCATGCAAAGTGATGAAGGGCAAGGTGTGTATATGAATCTCAGGAAATGCTTAGAATTAAGCATGTAGTATGAGGTCATTATCTAATAATCAAAGGAGTGATAAAGAAGGGCTTATCCAGGACACTCTTCATCCTCTGTATTTTACAGTTAGGTGAATCACTCTCTGGAAATACCTTTCTTTCAAGTGTCTTTTGATCTTACTATACTTGTAGTGTCAATGCTTATTTTTCAAAGGGCTTAAGCCAGGAATATGAATCTCAACTAGACATGAAATGATGAACTGAAACCCCTGAGCAGGGGACATTTTTCAACACTTTTAATAGTGCCAGAGACCTAAACTTTCTTTTCAACATCATAGACTGATAATTTTCTTTTAGTAGGCAGACAGGACCAAAATTGTGGTCCTGAAAAATATGTACATAAGGTTAAATAGTGAACATTGCACCTTCCAGGGAAAGGCTGTCCTGTGCTGTCCTTCCCACTTCCTGTTCAAAAGCCATACTGTGTCCGTGGTGACAGGGAGTCCAAGAGAGCATTGGACCGTCCCTCTACCTTTTGAAGTCATGATGAGATCATGACATCGCTCTCAAAATGATGCAATTCTATCTTGGAGGAAACACTTCTCACCAGAGGATTCTCTTGCACTGAAGACTGAATGATGTTCCTCAAACAAGGAATGAATGTAAGAAAATATTTCATTTGGAAACCAGTGAGGATAAAGGAGTTGCCATTAATCTCAATCTTGGCATGGTTTGATTAGGAGGCAGGAACCACAGTGCATTGGTTACTGAGCAGTTGCATGAGTATGCAGAGTCTGGAACAATGTTAAAAGGACTGTGATTGATTACAGTAGAAGCTCACCTTGATCTCTGCCTGAACCCTTGATTCCTCTTATTCCCCACTACTGTACCACAAAATTTCACATTCCAGTAACTTTCCAACTGCATCTTTAATTTAAATAAGGAAGCACCTGTGGCAGGAGGGTACCTCTAAAATCCATAATAATTTTTATGCATGACACATAAACAGAAGTATTTTCTTAATATCTGCTTTTTGGTCTTATTCAGAGCACATGACGTATGACCCTTAATCTTGATTCATGACTCGTAATTCATCACTCTTGATTTCTGATATATGAGGAGATATAGGACCTTGAAACAGGTCTGTCTTTTCATGACAGAAAAAATATTTTGAGTCTTGCTCAATAATTTTAATGGTAATGATAATATGTTATAGAAATATCATTGCTGTATGTGTAAAACTCCTGAAAACAGAAAGACAAGGCAAAAAATACATCCATTTTGATTAAAAATACAAGTATAAAAATTGTAGTTACTGTTTCTAAAACTAAATTATTTGCAACTGAAATGTTTATTTTGTGAAATTAGTTAAATTGGCAAAATGTCATTAACTACTAGAAATTCAAATCAGAAAAAGATGACAAATAAATTAGAAAAGTGTCTGATGGAAACCTCGGCATAGAGCTGTATTTAAAGATTGAATCATACATTAACAAACTAAACAAACAAGAACAAGCTGTGAAATACATGGTTTTTACAGAGGAAGAAAGCTCCAGCAAACAAACAAAAAATACGGACTTGGGCCAAACTTCAAACACAGCTATTATGGGATTTTATTTAAATATATTTTAGGAGATTACCATGACAAAGGATAGTGTACCGCTTATGAAAAGATGTGTAAAAAGTATCACCATAGAAACTTGCTTGAGAAAATCAGGATCTCTCTTCAAACTCCGGCATAAATTTATGTAATTTGACTTATGTGAATGCAGATCTTTCACAGAGAAACACTGAAAACTTCATTAGTATGGGATAGAAAAGAGATAATTTTAAAGAACAAAATGAAGCTTTGCAGAAAATAATCTAGACCATGAGATAGGTACCCATCTGTTGTTTAAGAAAGGACAAACACTCTCACAATTTATTAAATAATGAAATTGCTAAAGGAAAAAAGTTATTTTCATGATCAATGTAAAGCAAAATATTTTAGATGATAGTGTTTTACTTTCCAGTTTTTACCCTGTGTCTGTCAGAGCTGAAATATTTTGGGGAATTGAGTGATGTAGTTTTAGCTGTGACTTCAAGTAAAAAGACGTTTAAACTTCTTAGACACAAAGCAGAATATTAGTAATGGAGTTCTCTTTCAAAATATGCTTTCTTTTCCACTCAGCTGTGTTTAAATTACAGTTCCTTGGCTCCCTCCCTTCATATGAAAGCTGATTTTATATGCATTTCCCTAGAAGGGTTGTCAGAGGTTGTAAAGTTTGTATCCTGACTCTCTGCCTCTGGTAACTGTAATAAAAATAAGGCGAGACCAAGCATTAAAAACATCCTAGAAACAAATGGTCACCTTCCTGCAGCTTATTGACAAATTCAGGGGGAACATGACTTTTCCCAAGAGGCAAAATGTGAAATTGACAATAATCATAGGGTTGAAATACTCCTTTTTCACATTTGTTTCAAAGTGAATTTTCTTGTAGAAATTATTTATTCTAAAAATCTTTTTACTTTCTTACACGTATAGAGTAATATAAATAGTAATGTAAAGAGTAATATAAAAAAATTCTCTTTGTCTTACTTTATTAATTGTTACACCACTTGATTAATTAATAAAAGGAAGGTGCAGTTGTACTTAGACACATTTCACATTATTACTTCAAGTCTCTTGCTTTCTACTGATTGATTAGACATTCATGACACTATGCTTCATTCTCTCAAAATTGTTTCTTAAGCTTCAACCTCTTCTGCTTCAATCCAAAATATATTTAACATATTTCCTCAGCATCAACAGTCTAATTCACAGTCTAGAGAGTGCATCTGTGTCTTATTCCTGACAAGGGCCATATTTTTGACTTCCTCATCAGCTTCCTGAACCAAAACAAACCAATGTATACAGTTTTGCAGAAACAGGTGAGGCTTTCATGCTTATTTACCTGCTTGAAAGTCTAAGGATTTGCATTAATTACCCCCAGCTTTGATAAAACAGCCTTTTCCTGAATTTATGCATCTATAATGCTGTGCATCTCAGTGTTATGGTCTTTGAAGTTTCCATGCTTCCAAAGGCTTTCATCTGTCACAAATGGAAATGAGCTTGTACTGATAGGGCCAGGTTGCCTTGGTATAACTCCATCAGTGGAAATTTTACTCCCTTATATTTGAAATATTAGCAACAATTATCTATCATATAGATTTAATCACAGTGTATTGTAACTAATAAACTACAAAAGAAGCATGAATACCTAAAACTGATTCCAAAAGTAAAAAAGCAAGAATGATCTCAATTGTTTTCTGTTTTGTCTGGAGAACAAATATAGATATTAGTTCCATAAAAGACAGATATTTTTCTCATCAGAGCAAGCAAAGCTTTTCGCAGGTATTTTGGGTATTGCTTCAGTATATAACAAGGTGTTTGAGGGTATCACTCATGAATGACTAGTAGATAACAAGGTAGTTCAAGCATATAATGAAACTCATGAATAATACAAAACAGGAATGTCAGAATTTAAAAAGCCTTATGGAGCTAGGACCCTGCTGGACAGCTCAATCTAGTTGGTGCTCAATGAGTTCTAAAGACACTCTAAAGAAACTCAGATATGAAATCTTTGAAAATGTCATGCATCATATTCATAAAATCATCAAAGACTCTGAGTATCTGAATCTCAGATATGAATCACTGAATTGATATGAATCTCAGATATGAATCTCCTATTTCTGAATTAGTACATTAAGCCAATATATGGCTCAAATCATTATTGAAATCAAAGCGAGGGAAGATGACTTTTATGATATGTTGATAAAGAGAACTTTGTATACCAATGTCATGTCTTGGTGCAGACAGTGAAAGAAAATGGTGTGTATGTGAATAAACGTAGTATACCAAATTAAAACATAAGCCATTTTTGTGCATGCCTCATAAATACATTAGCCTTTAAAGAATCAATAAGATTGTGCATAAAGATCCTTCCAAAAACCTTTTGGGAAGATCTCACAGCAATTGCTCCAAAAAAATAAAATTCTAATGAGCTATTGTGGTTCTGTCCCCAGCAGCAGATCAGCCCCATGCAACCACCAGGTCATCCCCCACAGTGGGTGGGGGAGAAATTAAAAGTTTACAAGTGGGAAAATTCATGAGATGAGACTTTAACAGGTAAAGGAAAAGGTGTACATTAAAGGCAAACCAGCATGAGGAATTCTTTCACCAGTTTTGATGGGCAGGCAGGTGTTCATCCATCTCCAGAAAAGCCAGGCTCCATCGCGCATAGTGGTCACTTAAGACAAATGCCATAACTCTGAACACCCGTTCTCCATATTCCTCATAGCTTTTGGTGCTGAGTGTGACACTCTGCAAGGGTATGGAATATCTCTTTGGGCAGGGAGAGTCAGCTGTCCCTCCTCCATTCCTTCCCAAACTCTCATGCACCCCGACAATGCTTGCTTTCAAAACAACATAAGAAGAACTTGATAATCACATGAGATGTTGTATACGCACTTCTATGAAGCTCAGTCCCAGTCAAAACCAGCACAGGAGCTGAGAGATCCCTCTGTGCCTCATCAAACAAAAAATAAGGAAACAAAAAATAAAAACAACAAGATATTAATTTTCAGTATAGTTCTACTGCTGGAACCTTACCAAAATATCTGTGGAGACTCATGCTTGGTATATTCATCACAGATAGAAAAGAAAGAATGAATAATGAGGGATAAAATTTGTATATGACATACAATTTCATACAAATTTGTGATCTCTGGCTTAAATATGGCTGCAGAAATGAAGAAATGATAACACAGTAAAGGAAATTCAGTGTTGATAGCTAGGGGTAATATAAAATAAAAGGATGAATGATGACATGGAACAGAGAACAGATTTAGTTTGGAAGTTTTAGGAAAAAAAGTCTGTTATGAAAGGGTATGAAAATTCTCTGCAAAAAAGAGTAGAAATTGAATACCAAATTGTTATGTATCTGTTACAATTAAAACAACAACAAAAATGGATGGCTGAAATTACCAGACAATAAATTTAGAACAAACAAAATTGGGTAACTTTTATATGATGTATAATTACACTGTGGAACTCATGAATGCAGACAATAGATGTAAAGAGATTTTTGAAAAGGACCAGGAAATTCAGAGAAGAGAATTCATTGTTATCTATTTAGAAAAATGGTAAGGTATAATCTTTGTTTCAAGAGGTGTTTTACTCATAGATTGTTGTAGCTGGAAGACTGTAGCTGTCAAAAACCCTGTAATTGCATCAGTCATTGAATATGTCTGTGATTTGCTTTGGCTCTTAGTACCTTTTACTTTAATTTTCCCTTCAGATTGCTAACAAATAAATAATTAAATAGATGAAATGAAGCCTTATTGGGAGACAGTAGCTGTTGTGTTTTTAGAGAAGGGAAGAATGAATGTAAGCGGTAAAGCAGAATCCTTGTTGACAGTACTAGAAAGTTTCAATTTGACAACTCTTTTAGTGAAGGAAATTTTCTTAATGTGCAATCTAAACCTCCCTTAGCACAATCTGAAACCTTTTACTCTTGTCCTATTGCTTTTTACCTGGAGACCAGCCCCTGCTTATATTATATATAAAAGAATTACATCCTTCTTTCAAGTACTTGCAGAGAGCCATAAGGTCCTTCTGATTTCCCTGTTCTCCAGGCCAAACAATCTCACCTCTCTCAGCCACTCCTCAAAGGACTTGTACTCTAGACCCTTCATCAGCTTTGTTGCCCTGGTAGACACTCCAGTTGTCTGAGTCATCCTGCCAGATTTTCGTGATGGTAATTATGTCATAGTATTCCTGCTGTGCATGACAATGTCAGAATAGGAAAAATTACGCGAATCACCTTTCATGCTGACAAAATTCTGAGAGCCCCTCTTAGCATAATAAATTAGGAAAGGTCCATCCTTCAGATTTAGGATATTGTCTTACAGGGAATTATTTCAAATTTATATTTCACTATTTAAGAATATAAAGTTAGACCAAATTGTGTATTATCTTTAGAGACTAGACCTACAATAAAACTAGGGAGAAAATAAAGAATGAAGTAGAAAAATCTGAGCAAGAGAAAGTGGCAAGTGGTACATAAGCACAAGTGTAAGAGAAATTATTTTACATGTCTAATCTTAAATTAATGAAATTAATTTTATTGTTCTAATAAAATTCCCTTGTTAGTAAAAATTAATAGATAATAGTTTGTGTGTAGCAGTATCAAAGAGTAAAGATTTTTTCAGATTGATAAACTTTGCTCTTTTCCTCCCTCTGTTACTTTTTCAAGAACTCAGGTAACACATTTTATATATAGGGTCATTATAGCTAAATATGAGCCACATACATGCACATGTTTACCACTCTTTCAGAAATTTTTTTTTGTAGTCTATAAAAGTTAAAAAATCTTGACAGTTGAAGAAACTAAATTTTGAACTTAACAAAATCTTCCTTTATTCTCCTTTTCTTAAATTCAAAAAATATCAAGTTCTCTTATTCTGCTTTCATGTCAAAAGTATCTCAGTACCCTGACTATCTGGCCTCTAATAAAGCTTTTCCATTATGAAAACATTGTTATTACACTGGGGTACAAATCTCTGGACACAATAGTCCAGGTTCAGTCTCACAAGTGCTGAATAGGTGCAAGCCATCCCTTCCTTCCAGTGCTGGCTGCACTCTTGGCAATACCCTGGTATTGTAGTCGGTTACATCTGCTGTCAGTGCATGCCTCTGAGTCATGTTCTGCTTGTCCACCAGGACATGCTGGTCTTTTTCTGTAGGAATACTTTTTAAATCTGTTTTTCTTTTTTCTTTTTCTTTTTTTTTTTTAAATACTCAACTACTACCCAAATGCTGTTTGTTGCACCTGTCCCTAGCAGAAAACTACATTTGTTTTTGTTGAACATTATGAGGTAATTTCAAACCATTCTATAGCCTCTTGAGATCTCAGTGAGGATTAGTTCCCCACAGTTTGTCATGGCTTGGAGCATTCAGTCCTATTGTACAGGATTTCAGATGCATAACAATAAAAATCCCAGTAGAAAATCCTGAGTAATGCTACTGACCAACGACTTTGTGCTATTAAAAACATCAGGAGGACCTGCCAATTTATTTTCACCTTAAAGTCCATTTATTCAGTCAATAACTTACCAAACTGGCTGTAAAGTTTGTGTCCAAGATCATATTAAAAACCCTGATAAAACTACCATGTACTGCATCCACTCCTTTTGAGAGGAAAGCCAGGAAGCTCATCACAAAAGAAAAACAAATTGGTCAGACATTATATGTCCTTGGTAATTCCCTTATCTCTGTTTCTAATCACAGTCTTGTTCTTCTTGTGCATGCTTTCAGGTGGATTTTATACATAGCTTTTTCAGATGAAAAAGCTATGGATAGCTTTTGTTTAGGCTGATGATCCTGTTGCTCTCCAAATAGCCCTTCTTGTTATTCTTAAAAATGTTGCATTTTTGCAGTCATGGGGGGGATCCTCTGATTGTCATGACCTGTCAAAGACTTAGAGAGTAGACACAATGACATCACCCTACTTCATTAACTACTTCACACGTCTGATGCCATGGGGTTGCAAAATGTTCAATTTGCTGAAGCTGTGTAGATATATATGAATACAAAAGTATAAAGTATACCTCTAAGTATTTATTTATTAATATATTTTGATGATATTCACACACTCTCTCTTACAGCCCTTTGATAATTAGTAAATAAGAATTACTTTAACACTTTTTGAACAGAACATAAGGCAGGCTCAGAGAAGCCAGCTCTATTAAAGACTGAGTGCTGACCTGGAGAGATAGAGGAAAACAGTGTGGGGAAAGCATAAATTTATGGACAATTCTAGTTTCCTAAAGGAAATAAACCCATGCCCATTCCCCTGTTTATCCACATGCCTATAGATGTGAATTCAGTTAGGTCAAAAAATATTTATTTCTGTCTCAGGAAGCAACCTTTTTCCTGTTGCCACCTCTTTATGTTGACCAGAATTAATTCAGCAGTTACTGCTCATCTGAAACTTCTCTGAATGCTATTGAGTGTTGTGCTGGCAATCAAACTCCCTACTTTCAAGGACAACAGCTTCCTAAGGATATATCAATTTAATATTTTCTCAAAATAGTGTTCCAAAAGGTCAGTTTAAATAATAAGAGACATCACTGTAATTATCTTAGAACAATAAAATGAAAATTAAAATTATTACTTTTATGCCTTTTAAATATATTATGCAACATTTTATACATAAAATAATTACATTGCTTTTAAGTCCATGACTAATGGACATTTGAACATGAAGAGATAAGTAAAATAATAAATATGTATTTTTAAAAGTGCTTATTTTCATGTTACTTGAATGAACTTAGTAATGGTGTTTGGAAGAGCTGGCTACTAAGGATTTTGAAGAAAGCATTTTGGAATTAGATTGTTATTAAGATAATGAAAGCTTGCAGTATGGTTGAAACTGTCAGTAGAGGTAGATGTAGTCAAAACCAGATGACTTGCTGTCCTCTCCTGTGTACAAGTACCAAGAAGAAAAAACAACAGGAAACACTCACTATGTCAAATTGCCAGCTTTCTGAACAGAAAAGAACAAAGACATCAGGATTCAAAAGAAACTGCCTTCAAAGCAACTATTTGTTGGTAAATTTCCTGACTTTTGCTCTCGATATGTGTCAGCATCACTTTGATATAAACATCAGAGCACAGCCTCAAGCCAAGTTCTTCCCTCTCAGTCTGAACCTTAGGGGATTGCCAGTCTGTAGCCTAACACATATGGTAACCCCACTACTGTATGGAAAACTAAGTGCATGGAAAATATAAACTTATGAAACTTGAAGTGCACTGCAACATCTGAGTGACAGGTATCCCATGGATCCTGCTGTGCCCAGTCAAAAAAGAAAATACCCATGATTATAAGAATTTAGAAGATTTTTTTTTACAGGATCTGGTACCTGAGGTATAACCCCACGTCTCTCTAAGCTGATGCCTGTCTTCAACAAAAGTAGCAACATCAATTAGATGGTGACATCAAAAATGGTGGGGTTTTCCCCACCTTGAGATTAAGCTTAGTGAATGTAAAATATAACACATTTTTTTGCTTTCACAGAATCATATAATAGGTAAGGGTGGAAGTGATCACAATGGGTCATCTGGTCCAACCTCCACATTTAAGTAGGGTCACCCCAGAAGACATTGCATATGTTTGCATCCAAACAGTTCTTGATAAACTCCAGTGTGGGAGGTTCCTCAGCCTCTCTGGGCAATCTGTTCCAGTGCTCAGTCACCTGCACAATAAAGAATTCATCCTCATGTTCAGGTGGAACTTCCTGTGCCTCAGTCTCTGCCCGCTGCCTCTCTCAGCACAACCCTGGTTCCATCCCCTTGACACCCTCACTTCAATACTTATATGAATACTTATATGAGACGTTGATGAGGTCTCCTTTTCTCTCCCTGAGAGCTAAACAGAACCAACTTTCTCAGCCTTTCTTTATAAGAGAGATACTCCAAGTTTTCTCCATTCATAGTGTTGATAGTATGGGTAAGGAAGCTGAAGATAAGTAAATATTTGTAAATGAAATTGTTTGGGGGATTTTTGTTTGTTGAAGCTAATATTTTTTAGACCGTATGCAATGACTGGATCTTCTGAACAAATTATCTTCTTCATAATGTCTTTTTTTCCCCCAATGGTAGGCTGACCTTTGATCAATGGATTTTTTTCTAGCAATTTTAGATGGCTAAAGGCCTGAATGTAGACTTAGGAGAAATTAATTAAGTTGTGCAACTGATTTTCCTCTGCTTTATCAGTTTTAATCAATAATAAGATCTCTTGCTGTTTTTTGACTTTTTACAATTCAAGTTTTCACAAAGTATGAAATGTTTTATTTTCTGATTAAAAATAAAATCAGACCATTATTATTGATTACATATATTTAGGCACTTAACAACTATTTAATTAATTGATACTTGGTATTTGACAAGAACTCTGTAGGCTAAGTGCTTAGAGAGTTAAAGCACACAGCAGCCTTGTAAAAAAAAATAGAAAGTGATATTTGATTTTCTTCAGTTCAAGCTATTAATTTGGGTTATTAATACAGTGAGTGAGAGAAGTAAAGGTTGATGACTGAGTTCTCTTTATCACTGATCACTAATTGTCTTTGAGATAGGACCTGAACTCTCAGAAACCAGAATTAATAGTCTGATTAAAAGAATCATGAAAATTTAAGGGCTACATAGGCACTGCAGAGAATCCCCAGCCTAAACATGCAGACTTTTATTCATTGTGCTAAGAACTCAGCACATTCTTAAATTCTGTGGTAACTTGAGAGACCTCATCAAGTTACTGCAAACTGTGTATCAGGGGTGATATAAAATGAGAAAATGAAATCAAAACCAGAACCAGTTACTAAATTAAGAAAAACAGCATTTATTTATTTGTTGTTAATAGTTTCTTTGGCACTGTATAGAATGAATGTGTTGTATATATGCTGTTCTACATTGCAGATTTTCAAGGGCACTTCTGAATTCAGTCACGTCATTATAGCTTGGAAAGCAAACTGGAAACATTTCCCATTCAGCAAATTAATTCTCAAAACAAATTGTTTCCTCACCATTACAAGGAGTCTCAAAAAGCTTGTTATAAATGTTCTGTAAGCAACAGTGGCAGCAAATAAAAGCACCATATATTTAACTCATTCTATTCTGCCTATTGAGTATGCCAAACAATATGCTGAGATAGAAACAAACCTCTGATTTTTCAACACCCTAACAAAGCAGATTCTATTTTTGTGTCTGAAAACACAGAATCAATGTTTTTACTAATCTGTATGGGTTTTTTAATCTGCAAAAATCATTATTTATACCATTAAAAAAAATAGAAACATTTTTACAAACAGAAGAAACAAATTCAACTCTTCCAAAATAATGTAAAAATATTTTTAGCTGATTAAATTGCAGAAGTAGATCAACATTCTAATCTGAAAATGAATCTATAACTCTGGGCTGACTTCCATAAAAATATTACTCAAAATAGGCCAATATAAATTGAATAAAAATGACATAAAAACTACAGACTTAAACATTATATCGTATTTGAGGTGAATATTTAGCTTTGGAGATGCGTATAGAGCTAGAGATATCACCTTACCCACAAAGAATTAAAATTTTTTTTCACCTATGCTAAATTGCAATAAATTTTACTTTGAATAGCTTATAAAATGTTTCCCATAACCATGCCTGTATGCAGGTGGATACTATATACACAGAAATGTCGGCATTTTTCAAGGGGAAAGATGGATCATACTATACATTTCGTCCCTTAATCATGTAAAATATTCGCAGTGTAATTAAACCAGTTGTGTGAAAGCTAATAGAAGTTAGCCTATACAGAGATACTCAATTTATATGGTGACAAAGTATAAAATACCTTCATAGAGCATTAACTAGGCACCCCCATGCATATTTCTCTTTTTGAACTGCATTTCTAAACAACATTTTCTATCCCACATATTATCCTGTGGTTTTGCTGGAAACCGGTTGCAGCTATTTCTTAGACCATCTAAAATAAATCTCCAAGTATATATGTGATTTTCTGAAACACTTTTTAAAGTGTCATGCAAAAGTGGAGGTAGGGACAAACACCACGTGGATCTGGCAAGATGATAATTCTAGGGCTGGACAACAGGTTGGGTTCAGTAACTGAAGGAAAAAAATGGTAATACGGATGAAAAACAGAGAAAGAAATGTAGAGTGCTGCAGGTGGGTAACAAGGTGGATTTCTTGTCCTGTCTGGTTGTCAATAGATGCTCTGGGGCCCTGAAAACTGTTACCCACTAGGAGACAGAGTGCAGAAGTACAGAGTTTATAAGTATAGAAATTAGTATTATTCTATTGCCACCCACCAGATTAGAAAAGGGTATATAAGCTTCAAAAAACTTTTCATTCAACAAGTATTTTTTTCTTTAATGTATAGATGACTCTGTGGCAGAGATTTTAGCATTACTGATTGGAACAATCTAGAATGGAAGTCTCATGGGAATTCTCAGAAGCACATATAGTGCCTTGATTTCCTGTGCCATGCATAGAAAGATGTTCACATCTGAAAAGTTTGTTTACAAAATCAATGCTAGTATGAGGTTTTTTCGCTGATGCAGGGAGATGAGAGGTTGTTCTTCTTGCAGCAAGATGAGTATAACAGCACAGTTCTTGGAGTTGCAACAGATATCTTGTGATGTCACATACTGGAATGAAGGAAGAATTTTACATCACTGTTAAAGCTCAGAATAATGAGTGCAGGACTACATAAAGTAGAAAAAGAAGAAAGAAATGCTGAGGAGTGTTAAACACTGCTTTGAGGGGCATGAATGTCCTCATTTCATTTCCTCTCCGTGCATTTTTGCACAGTTAAACATCTTAATTTAGAAAGTGCATGAGTGTAATTGAAAAGTAATGATATTTCCTTTGAAAAGTTACCTATGGAATATGTTGCTGCTTTCAATGCCTTGTTCATGAATCCATGATGTCTTTTGCCACAGCAAGTGGTCTTGAAGTTGTTCCATTATGGAGCAAATAATTTAATATTCATTAACCAATAATAGGGTTGAGCCTATGTAAGAACAAAGGTCTGCGTGACATAAGACCGGGAGTAAAACCCTCTGTCATTTACTCTTATCTTTTTGGATATACATTAGGTGAAATGGAACTTGTCTCTCAGAGGGGACTTACGCATGAGGCATGAGTGAACAAAAAGACACTGGTTTTATGGGAACAGGATGGAGACTGAGTGAAGAGAAGATGAAACAGTTTTGAATGAGTTCTGAGAAGAACTCCCAAGTACCAGTAGTAATTTAAAGACACAAATTAAATTCCTCTATGTGTTAACCTCTTCAAGTTTATGCTACAGAGCAGGAAGATGAGGTTCAAATGACTGCAACCTGGACATGGGTGCCAGGAGCATGAGCTAAATAAATAATCATCTTTCAAAAGGCTTCATAATGTTCTGTGCTCAAGGTATATCACTATTTGCCATATTTAATTCATTTTAATCTTCCATGTTTACATGATTAGCCTAGCTTATATCAAGAACATTTTCAAAGACTTTTTCACCTTGTAGCCAAAATCTCTCTTAGCTCAATGGACCCTTATTAACATTCTTATTTGCAGACACAGAGGCAAAATTCAGACTAAAAACTCATGTTATATACTTATAAAGTATCTTATTTATGTTTGTCCTTTTCCATTACATATTTGTCTCCCACCTTACCAAAGCACTGTCATCTGTTTCAAGATTCTTTAACTCTAAGAAGTGGAAGAATTTAAATACCAGGAATAAGTGATTTTATCATTGTTGCTCTCAATTCTCACACTTAATTTTTTTTGTTTTATCTGTACTTCACCTGAATTCTCTGTGAAGGTAAACCTTGTTATGTTTGAGTGCCAGGAATCACATTGATAATATTTAGATAAATCCTAAAAATAAATGACATACAGTTGCTTTTAACTCTCTCTTGCAATTCCTATTATGTGACTCAGGCATAAGAGTGTTGAAAAGAATATGCAGTTTTAATGCAGTGAAATTGACAAAAACACTGGGGGGTTGCAGGGGTGGGAGTAAGGAAGTGATGTTTTCGTTCAATGGAAGGAAATTTCTGTCAATTAACAAAAAGGTCATCTTCCCAGACTTGCCGTGCACATAAAACATTGCAAACTTTGGCAGAGTTTTTATGAACTTCTGTTCTTCTTTTTTTGGGCCTGAGCAACTCAAGACAGACTTCTGAAAGATTAAGAGACACATAGCAAGAGTTTGGAGTAGACTGCCTTCTGCTAAGGCGGCTCACCGCAGATAGAACAGTGGGATCATTATTTAATTGTGAAAGAGAGAGTAGACACCAAGTCTGTCTTCTCTTGCAATTGAGAGAACCCCCCCCTGTTACATTTTCCTTAGCAAGCAAATGAAAGAAAGAAAGAAACAAAAACCAAAAAAATCCCACCAAAACCAACCAACCAAACAAAAAATAAAAACAGAAAGACAAAAAAAAAAATAGTAAATCAGAAAACAATTTAGGTGTGGGTACCTTGGGAGCTAAAGAAAACAAAAATATGGGTTATTTACGTGTATTGCATAATTTAAAAGTGCATGATAGAAAAAATATACAATCTTTTGAAACTTTCAAAATGTATAAAAATAAATTGTTACTAGTAATACATGTAAAGAATTCATATATTATTCTTTTAATTTCAGTTGTGACCCCTTTCCCTTGTGAAATTAAAGTATAACAAAGAAGAAGCTAATATGACATCTTACAGATTTGTTAGTAGATTCTAAATTAAGATTATCTGTAGGGATTTTCTGTCCTCCGCATTGGAATTAGAGATTGATTCTGTTCTCACAATCATAAATGAGGATAGCATTTGGCCTTCCACCTCATCTTTCACATTGACACTTAAATAGTAGATTCTTATGCCAAGCAGACCTGGAATGAATTTTCCTGCAGGCAGAGGTTTTAAAGTAAACAGCAAAGACAGATCTGTACAAAGAATGGAGGAATCTCATGATCAGGAAGGATGGAAAACATTCACTTGAACAGATGTTATTTTACAGACAATAAATGTCACTGCTATTAGAGACTAGCATGACAGAAGAAGGCAAGGTAGACAAAGTGAGACACAATAAGGCAAAACAGAACTGAAGAAGAGACTTTCTTAAAATAACTATCAGAGGTTTGAGCACCAGGATATAAAATATTTCATGCTATCAGGTCTATAAGTCAAGGGTCTCTCCTCTGCGTTTACATGTAGGCTTCTTGTTTGAAATTTTTCCTTTTTTTGTTTATTAAAAAGTGTACTTTTGTCAAGATAGTGTCAGCCATGAGAGTGATGTAAGCAAAACTCTAGTTGAAGGCTTGTATAAAGGTACAGAGTTTGTTCAATAGTGAAATCAGTTATTTTCAACCATTTTCCTTACATTCCTTTTTTTTTTTTTTTTTTTTTTTTTAATTTATGCCTTGTTTCCTGCTTAGGTGAAAGTAAAGTTGTGCAAAAAGTTACAACAAAATAAAACTCTTCCTCTCACTCTATCATTTCAATTCTCTCTCTCTCTGATAAATTTCACAAATAGATACAAGATAAAACAAGACGTTTTTATGTATTTTCACATTTGTCCTCATCATGCTTCATTTGGCTTATTATTTCTACTGATCTTCAACAAGTCACATGATTTTTCTTGGCATAAAGTGCTGTGAATAGGACGCTGCAAACCAAAGTCCTGTGAAGAAGTAGTGCTCTTGATTCCCCGCAGCGTTCAAGGTCAGCAGCAGATGTGGCCTGAAGTTCTCCTCCTTGAATCTTGACCTTCACTGAGAGATTCTCTAACGACTTGGGAGGGACAGCATAATTAGATAAAAACCTTGCCTATCTTTATTAAAGTGCACCAGATTAAATTCTCTGCATGTTTGATGAGAAGTGAAGTGATTGTTTTCCCCACTTCAAATGCTTCAGCATGCCTTTTCATTAATGTTTTATTACTTGCGTACTGAATCCTGATGCTTTTGAGAGTTTCTAAGGAAGAGGAAAAAGAAACACTGTCCTTACAAAACTGAAAATCTTCTTTTGATGGAAATTCTTTCAAATACAGTCATATTTTGCTTATGTAAACATTGAACACCCATTTGAAAAGGGTGGCAGTTTACCTGAGGAATGTAATTAAAAATCAGTATTTTAAGTAAACCTCAGTCAGAAATTACTTCAAGCTTTCAACACAATAGGCCATGTAATGTAATCAAAGGTAAAGTGAATTAAATGTTTTTACTCTTTAAATTGTTCTATTAACCCATTGAGCTACAGATGAGCTTTTGAAGAAGGGATAATAAAATATTTATTCTGTTGCAGCTGAAATGACAAACATCCTGCTGCTCATTTTATTTCAGTAAAAAGATTACAAAAGAAATTTAGCTCCAGAACACACTGCTGCAGGCTCTCATCAGGCAGATCTTTTGCCAGCATGTTATCAGAAGAGCAAGAGGTGAGATGTTAAGTAAGAAGCACAAAAATGCCAGTGGCATTATCAAATTTGAGAAGAGAGTGCAATTCTTTAGAGGGTGAAATTTGGTAAAAAGTCATAGTCGTAGCGGTCTCTCAATAGTGAAAGTCAGTCACTAAAAGTCACTTCAATTTATGAGCCTGTTCATCTGCACTCCCTGTGTTCCTGTTTTTTTGTGTCTGATTAATGCATCTGTGGGTCAAAACCAGCAAGATTCCTTTTATAACCTATTTGTGATCAATCTGGTATTATATACAGCTTAATGTGCCCTTTCTACCTTTGCACTTTGAAAATGCTGGGATGTGTTAAAGATGCCCAAACCCGTAGCAGTCAAGATATTGCAGGTCCTTCTGGTTATTTAAAACAAGAATAAGTTTTAAGTATTAATAAAAAATGGCTTCAGGGTAGTTATTGTAAAATACACAAAGTAAAACAAACACTTCAACACTCACATTTCACTGTTAATACAGCTACTCTTTTCCCATAAGGTCTCTAGGAGACCAAATTCCAAGGGACTGCCTTGGGCCTGTTGCTTTACTGCTCTGTTCCTCAGGGAACCTAAATTGTTATGTGTCACAATTTCTTGAGCTCATGTCTATGTATAAATCTATGTCTTATGTCTTTGCTTAAAATTAAGCAAAAAACCTAAAAAAATGGCAAAAGCCATTTCCAGCTCTTCTGAGGATAATGTTTGATTGGTGTGCATTCATTGCTTCTTGTACTTTCTGGTCATAGCTGGGATTGGCATATTTTAATGGCTTGAATTTCTTCTGTTTCTTGTGCCAACTTTTATACTGTGTGAAAAAATGCCTGTCAGTGTACTCTGCCTTCCAGTATTCACAGCTCTTTTTTACTCACTTGCTTCATTACTTTCTCTTGACTTTAACAGAGATGTCATTTTTGCCTGCCAGTTAAATTTCACTACTACTTTTGGCAAAACATTGGCTTTCTTATTAACCATTGATCTATGTTACTTCTTCCTTGACCCCAGTCAACCTTGACCTACATGTTCATTCATTATATCTCTGGTTCTTTTATTTAGCCACAGTCTTTTCCTTTAATATAAGACTATATAATTTAGGAATACGACTCTGGAGGCAGTCCATTCCTTTCACTGAGGTCCATAAATGCTTTCAGCTAACTTCACTCTCCTGAAACTCTACTAAGAAAAGGTGTAGGTTTTTTAAGAGGAACAAGTCCAGAATCTCCAAGTGATTTAATAGGCATATTCTGCAAAAACCTGATGCAGTAAATTAAAAAGAAATTGGCATTTTTGAGCTCTAGGAAAGATTTTTTCCTACTTTTGATCCTCATTTATGACATGGTGCTTCTCTTTGATCATGAAGATGTGAAGTCTGAGGAGGGTTACCTCATTTACAAATTAATAAAATTTGGAAAACAAATAAACAAAAACCTACTGTCCAACTGAAAAAAAATCAATGGTATATACATTGCAGATTTTTAAGCATTGATGATAGAACAGCAGGGACTATACCTACTCTAAAAGAGAATCAGGTAATAAAACATAATACATATTCACTCTTCAAACTTCTGTCTGTTTTTGCTGTGGTTTTGTGTCTTTTATACCTAAAGAAAGGAACTAATTTTCCAACATTTCTTACAATAACCTTACAATTTCTTTACCAACACATTCCATAATAAAAATACTCTGTTTTATTTAAAAATTCTTTATATTACAAAAAAGGGGTAGGGTGAATATAAAAGTAGTTTTTAACAATGGTGAGTTACAGAAATCTTAATTGACAGGTATATTCACTGTTTTATTGTCCACCATCATTTGAATTTATTCAAGTTCAAATTTGTATTAATTTTCTTTGTGTGTCATACACAGGTATATTAATGTCACTGATCAATGAGAAACGAGCTGAAGGTTGTGAAACATAATGCCTTTACTCTGCAATATTGAACCAAGACTGCTAGGAAAAAAGAGATGGATTATTTCTACATCAACCTTAAATAAAGAAATGTGGAGCTCCTTCACATTGTCTGTGGCTGCAGTTTTATCAGCTACACAATGTCACTGCAAACACGTGCTCTAACTCTCTGACCTTTAATAGCTAAAATAAGAATGAAAGTACAGTAAGCATGCTTGTCCTAGGATTTCACCTAGCTTGACAAATACTGTGTGCTAAGGGTGGTCTTGTGTCATAGAATAAGATACATGTATTTTGTAATTGTTGATTTGAAAAATTTACATTGGTAAGGTGGCAATAATTCTAAAATTTCTGTTTTCCAGGAGCACTAATATAAATTTTGCTATTGTGCTTTCTCTTTACAACCATGTTGGATGTGGTAAGCTTAAATTTAAACCCTGCAGTCAGACTATAACTTATGATACCAGGAATTATTTGATTAATCATTTGGCCTTTTCATTATTTGATTCTTGAATTTAGTGGGTATCATTTCCCACAAAAACAAATCCAAAATACTGAGAAGATATGTCTATGTAAGCATTAGCAAAGAACAACAAAGTATATCAGCAAAGAACATCAGAGGTAAAAATCCAAACCAAACAAAAAATCCAACCAAACATTAAAAAAACCTCCAAAAACAAAGCAAAAAAGCTCCAACAAATTCAGCATCTATGGTTTCATTATTAATCATCAGTATTTTATGAGAAACAAAGAATTTTATCTTTGTCATTTGTAGTCCAGGTCAAGTATTGTAGCATTGGGAAAATATGTCTTTTCAAGGAAATCCTAATAGTTAATGTAATTTTTTACCTGGTTACACAAAAAAATTATGTCATAGTATCTAGCTTCAGATCCAAATGTTATTAAAAAGCCAAACTTACTTTAGTAGTTTGAGATTAGTTAAATATCAAAATTCTTAAGTATATGAGAAATATTACCTAGTTTGGTTATTTATTTTAGTGCTCCTAAAATTACCTTTTTTTTAACCAAAGTGCTAAAAGTATGCAACAATGCTATTGAAACATAAATGTTTTAAATTTCTGGTGTTGAGTAATTTTGATTTCTATATCCCAGTACACAATTGATGTTGTCTTTTGAAACTGATCTAATTGTAACAGTTAACATTCTTTTCAGGAAAAATTGACCTCTGTTATATGAAATGTTTGTAATCTTCTATCCCCTGTTGATGTTTTTGCAAGATATTTCTTTTATATATTCCCAAGATGGACTTTAAAAATTCAGATTTTATAGACCTTTACAAATTTCTTAATTGAATTTACGCACAAGAGGAATCTGCCAAAGGTCTTATATACACATAACTATTTTCCTTCCCAGTAAAATTACTCAAATGACTTAGCTGTGCTAATGATAGTATCTTTATTTAGACCAATTCTAAAACATGTTAGGCCATGTAGGTGAATAATTGACTGGTCAGTAGAAAGAAAATAAAACCAGTAGCAATTTTATGAAGTATTAAAATTACCTAAGTAAATTGGATAGCCATACAGGAAATGACTGCAGGCTGAAGAACACAAGATTTAGCATTCACTTGCATAAGCATCTCATATGGAACATGGAAATTAGCTTTGCAGTGCAGTTCTCTATCCTCTGCTCTCTATAGATTGTCTCTTCCTGTTGACTTACTAATATCGATGAGGTAGTTTTCAGGTACTACTGAAAGTAGTGTTGTTGTCCAACATCCAGGTGAATTAATTGTGTTAGGAGTAAATTCCAAAATCCGCAAATTTTTAGTCTATAACAATATACAGAACTATAAATTTCTTTATGTCTTTAAGATATCAGGGGGATTTTTAAAAATTCACTAAGTGGATAAATTGGTAGCATTAGTATAGGCAGCTATTTCCTCATTCATTTTGATTGTCCATGAGCTGCAATCCTTTTAGGCTTTTTGGGCCTTTTTCTAAATGCTTTTTGCACACACACTTGCTTGTTTAAAATTTTGGATAAGAAATAAGAAATCAGAATATAATTAAGTAATAACTTACAGGAAATAAAGTCCCTAAGTCATAAACAATGAAACTGCAAAAGGCTGACATGGTGTTTTAGAATGCCAATTCATAGATGCCATAACACCACTGAATGCTCCCCAGCAGTTTTCTACTTTGATTCAGACTGAATTTATATGAGAGTAATCTGGAAAAGTTTAACAGCAGGAATATATTTTTCTGTGGTAGACAATAAAAAATGTATAGCTGCGATTCACAATCCACTGCTCAGAGATACCCAAACCAGTTCTGAATCCACATAACAATCTCCCCAGCACGCTGACACAAATAGACTCCCAACTCCACATTGCTCTGTGATGTGCTCAGCTCTGATGAGAAGCTATTACAAGTACTATGAAAAGTTTGAAAGTGAGAAGTCATCCACCAAGTTTAATCCCAGACTGCAACTAAGTACCATGATTCTATAGTTGTAATTTGACTTAGGACGTGACATATGACATATACTTATCAGCAAATCTTTTCTTAAATTCACAAGGTGGGTTAAAATTGCACACAGATTTCATAAAAGGCAAGATTTTCTGTGCTATGCATTGGATTTTTCCAAAATATTCCAGCCAAATAGCCAGAGAGGAACATAGAAAACAATTTGCACTCAGTTTTACTGTTGTTACTCTGTTGGCTTTGTTTTTGCTATTGTTATTTAAGTGTTACTTTGTTAACATTGGTAAAGCAGTAGAAGTGATACTCGATTTATAACTGAGCAGCAGCACTATCCAAATACCACAAGACTGGATGATTAAATGCATTCTCTTTGTTAGACTGATTTCCCAAAAGACTGTGCACAAGCTTCAATGTAATATTCTCTGTCCATGCATACTTAGTATTTAGAGAGAAATTTTCCATCTTAGCCAGTTATCATTAGATATTGAACACAGAGAATAGTGTGATATATTCATCAATATGTATGACAAAAGTTCACATATATAACATTACAGATGTAGTAGACTGTCTGCCAAACAATTGTGTATAACTGATTCATCACCTTTTCCTTTTTTTTTTTTTTTTTTTTTTTGTCATGTTATGTTTCCTAACAAGCAATGGTAAGCCTGCAGAAAAGCAAAAGACAGATGTTTGAGCTTGCACTTTAAAAACTCTAATGGTTCAGGTTAATAGCTTGAGCTATGTTTGTGAGAGAAAATTGAAGCCATTCTTTCACTTGGTTTTGATGGAGACTGCAAAAGGGAAGGTATTATAAACAATGAACAATCCAGTCCCCCAATGCATTGCAATTTCAACTCAGAATTTCAACGTGACCTTAAATAAAGCCCACTATTCTCTCGTTGTAGAAAACTGTAATGATGTTGGTAAGAAGACATCAAAGACAGTTAAGCCTGCTTTGGTAATAATGAAAGGGAAGTATTGCTACAACTTTTCAAAAGCCACATTCTTCAACAGACCTGGCTAAGAACTGACAGCAGCTGGAATTTAATCTGTTTCTTCTTTAGTGAAACAATACTTACAGGATGGGAAGTGTCAAGTGGAAAGCTCTCATTTTCTGAGAACTGCAAGGTTGCTTTGGCAATTCCTGAAATCCCTGTTCCTTTAGTGCAGCATCAATCATTTCATCTTATTGAAGGTGACACTGTTTCCCAGACAGTAGAGTTAGAACTCTTCTGCCTCATAAAAGTAGATCAATTTGTCATTCTTTTAATTGTCTCCTCACTAAGTGACTCTGCCTAGTTAAATATAGAGGCCAAATCTCATTTTAAGTAAAACACATGTATGTGTTTGTGTGTGTGTGTGCACATGCATATAAATTTCCATTCAACTATCAGGAAAACAAATAAACAAAAAGCTATTACTAAAAAAACCTCTGCAAAACACACTATATAAGAATTTCTCTAGCTCTGACTTGGAACAATTATAAGCTTTTCTTACATTCAGGCTATTTTGCCTTTGAAATGGCAAGCTGAGCTCAAACTTGTGTAGCATGGCTTAAACCCATTCACTTTAACCTAAATTAATCTGTGACCATTTCTTCCTACCTTACTGAATCTAGATGCATCTCTCTTAGTGCTTAATATGGATGTTTATCCTGCACTGGTTTGAAATATGTTTAGAGTTGGCACACAATTATTTATGTTCCGCTTAGTATTACTGAGAGCTCTTTGTGTAAATCTCACACATGCACATGAAATATTTTTTCAGAATGTACCTTCTTCAGAGAGAAAAGAAACTCTAATGGTTTCAGAGAATCTTAGTCTACCTAAAGGGAATTTTAATTTTACAAAATCCTTTTGCATATTACAGACAAAACACCCTAGAAATTCAGCTGAATAGTGGAATAGAAAAAGTGTTACACTGTTTTGTTTAGACTTATAGCCAAAGGAAAGTGTTCTATCCTTGAGCTCTAGACACCTTTTTATGTAACTTAAAAAACAAAATTCTATTTGTTCTTTGTTTATTGCTTTTATAAGATAACAACCCTAAAGCAAAAGAAATAAAATGACTATTCAAAAAGTTTTCCAACTTGTTTCCTTAATAACAGTCACTCATCTGTGTTTAGAATGAGCTGTTTTCCATAACTCTGGCTAATTTCACAGACTCACCAACTGAGTCAGATTGGAATGGACCACAGTGGCTCGTCAACCCTTGCTGATCAGGCAGGGTCATCCCAGAGCAAATTACACAGGATTGTGTCTGGATGATTCTTGAAAATCTCCAGTGAGGGAGACTCCACAACCTCTCTGGGCAAATTATTCCAGCGCACAGTTACATGCACAGTAAAGAATTTCTTCCTCATATTCAGGTGGAACTGCCTATGCATCAGTTCCTGCCCATTTCTTTATACCTGAATCACTATTTAATATTTATGTTAGTTGGATATAATTTAAATAATATCATGGTTGTTGCAGTTCCATCAACAAAATCTATAAAAAAAACCAGAAGAAAAGTGACATTAAAGGGAACTGCATTACTCTGAATTCTTGCCCTCTTTACCTTTTCATCACTGTAAATAAGTCAGAGAAGTGCTTCCCATAATGGTCTTGAAGCTGTTGTTGTTGCAGCTGGATAGAGCTTCTGTCCCACTTGCCAAAAGGGGTAGTATGTGTTTGCAAACCTGAGATAGTTCAGAAAATGCAGCCTCCACTTTTGATCCCATTCCCCACCATGTTGCTGCTGTAGTCAGCTATAAAGGTCTGTTTTATCAAGAGAGAAACTTTTTTTCTGCATCTTCAATGAATTCTGGAGAAAAGAAATCTCATTGTGGCATTTTCATAAGGCCTGTCTTCTGACTCTGGGAAAACCTTCTGCTTCCCACATGCTTTTCCAGACAATGGTTTTCAAATCTAGGAACATCCCTTTGATCTGCTCCATTTTCAGCTTCTTAACTCTTAGCTTGCATACTGTAATAATTTAATTTCATTACTAAATATAAACTATTATAAAATATTTGAAACTCATCTCTAAACATGTATATATTATCCCAGGTGTTCAAGACCATGTTGGATGGAGCTCTGAGCAACCTGGTCTAGTGAAAGGAGTCCCAACCAGCATCAGGAGGCTTGAACTTAAATAGTATCTAGGGTTCCTTCCAATCCAGGTTATTCTATGAAAATTGAAAAAGAAGGCAAGAAAAAATTAATCTGACACCCAGCTGCATCGCTTACTCTTTATCAGACAAGTAGCTCCAGCTTGTTAGGTAAACTTCCTATTTTTTTTCTTCCTGTTTAGTAGATAGTCATAGAAGGAAGAGTTGAATATGACAGTTTGATTGAACATATGCTGAGAAGAGTTGCTTAATCTGAGTAAAGATGTGGTTGAAATCAATTCACTAGTGATCTCCCCACCAGCTGACTTCCGTATTCACTACCACTGTTATCAATATGGGTACTGCCCACTCTTTTAAATCCTAACCCATAAATTCTCAATTGTTTTATGAATAGTCTTCTATTCTCTGAAAAAGAAAGCAGAAGTTCTCATTTGGTTCGTTAAGCACTTCTTATTATTTGTTAATGCTACTTCATTAACAAACAGTGAAAATTATAAAATAACAACTTTGCATGGTTAGGTTTCTGGAATGAGGAAGAGATAATTTCAGAATGAGGAATTATCATGTTAGATAATTCCATCAGCATTACATGATGAAGAGTTGTTTACTTTTTGTGCATTGTTATAAAGTAGGCCATGTAAGAACCAGATAATAGAATGACTCTTCACTGAAAAACACACTGGATTGGAAGACTGAATACTTTCTGTGTCTTTGAATATCTACATATAGTCTGTGGAAGCCTTACTATCTTGAAGGGAAAATCATTTGTTATGTTGTTTTAGTGTCTTTTTTCTTGTCTTTATTTTTTTTTCAACATTAGCACTAAAATTAGCTATAGAAGAGGAGACAGGGGAAAAAGATTATTGAATTTTGAACACTCAAAAGAGTTATTTGTTCATGTAAACATTTTAATTCCTTTCCTATGACCGTCCAGAAAATTACTAGCAAAACAACCATAGTTAGAAATTTCAGTTCTTTACAAATTGGAATTCAAAACAAGATTTCATACCAAAGAATCAGATAGTCATAGATTCATCAAGGTTGAAAGAAACCTCCAAGACCATCTAGTCCCACCACCTACTCAGCATTACCCTAATCAGCCTTAAACTGTAACCTCTAGTGCCACAAGATGCCTTTTGAACACTTCCAGATATAGCAATCTCATAATAATTATGAAAGCATCTGATAAAGCCATAAAAACTCTATAATATTTTTATAAAAACCTGGCCAATATTTTAAAATGCAGATTATTTCTAGTATACTGGTATAAAAATGACTAATTGCATTGATTTAGAAGTTTCTTCTTTTTGACAAAAAGTAATAAAAAACTGTTGAAAAGGAAATAAATTAATTGAAATCATTCTAACAATCTGTTACCAATATACCAGTTTCAACGGCACTATTTCTAGAAACATCCTATACTTTATAACTTTTTTTTGTTTTGTTTATAAATGGAAAAATACATATCTACCTGTCAAACGGGTATTTTTTTTTTACAATGACAAAGAAAGAAATTGATTGGAATGACTGAATGCATTTTGTCTTTTCCATATGATAAATTCTTTCCTTCCTTCTCAACTTGCAAGCCTACTTTATCTTTTCCATGGGGAAAAAAAAAAGAAGAAAATATTACTGTTAGGATAAATTTGTCTTAATTTCAATTCCAAAGTTCTGTTAGAGAGAGATGTTCTATTTAAACTCATGAGTATTTAACTATGACATTAATTTCCTTACTAAAGCATTTTATGACTACAAATAACTAAGTGATCTGTAAACTGTATGTTGTACATTTTCTTTCCATTGAAGTCCTAAGACATTTTTTGTACATGAGTGATTAAAAGTGATATTTAATATTTAATACATTTTGAGACTCTGTGGCATTCATATACTTAAAGTACTAGCTGATATCTTATTCATTAAACAACTTAGCAAGGAGTACTGAAAAGTGTTAGTGTTTATTTGGTGCTTTAAAGCAGAAAAACTGGTATTGCTTGAGGACTTTCTGATCTGTTCTATTTCTTAGTAATGTGTAAATATGACTTTTTGATCAATTGTTTGGGTTTATTAGAATAAATGCAAGCACAGGTCCCCTAGTAACATTTCAGCAGTCAAACTGACATTTTGCTTTTCTTTTTTTACCAGAGACTGCCTTATGGTTATTCTCATGTAAAGATGGAAAAATCTTTTTCATCCTGCTCTCAAACCAGAACCCTGACAGGCTGTTACCTGGTATTATGGCTAACCTTATTAAGCTGTTGGAGGTTGCAGTTCTCTATTACTTTATTTTGGAAGGTTTAGGAGGTTTAGAATGTTCCTTTTATTGCCTTGCTTGAAGAGTGTTTCATCATATACAACATATAAGTTCAATTTTTGTTCAGTTTTTGCATATTGCAAAGAAAAAAACACCCCTTAAAATGGCTAAACAAGATGTTTGTTCTCAAGTTTCTCAAGAAATCTGTCTCATGTAATGAATAATCACAATGAAATGAAATTAATTTATTCCATTTCTAAGAATATTGTACTCTTCTAAATAATCATGGAATGGGATTACATTGTTTGGTAAGGCCAGCAGCTCAATAGTTTTTTGGAGATGACTTTCACTTTTACATAATGATTATAGGAAACATGTACCAGCTGGGTTATGTTCTGAGAAGTGGGGGTAGCATAGAACCAAATCCACCTAAATCCATCTAAATGAACATATTCTGTGATGATGTTAGAAGGAGTTGTGTTGACTGGAACATAAGTAAGAGGAAAGTGTTATTCTGGATATTTGTCCCATAACAATCCTCACTTCCTCACTATATCTTCCGGAACAATAAAAAAGTTGCATAATTTTTTAGGAATTCTTCCTTGAGCTTTTAGATTAACTAGGAGGTAAGACTGGTACAGTCTAACCTCAAGTTCTGTGTGTAGATCCTTGAATAAAATCTATAATTGCACCATCTTCATACCACAAAACACACTACTCCAAGGTCTGGAGCTTTATAATAGTCCTATCATCTTCTACCTGTACTTTTAATCTTCTCAGGAGGAGAGTTATGGAGCACTGAAAGGAAAGGCTGAATGTGACATGCTCCAAAACTATGGAGCATCCAGAGGTACAACAGAGATGACAGAAGTGTTTATGTGTAAAAATACACTTACATGAACACATCAGTTAAAGTTTAGATTTTCAGAAGGGAAAGGCATCTTGGTGATGGATATCAATGCTTTAAAGAGCATAGCTGGTCATTCAAACTTACAAGAATACCTGAACTCAATTTTTACTTTAATGTACCAAAAAAACTTACATAGAAGGTATAATAAAAGCTACAACTCTACCTTCTAGTTTAATGGACACATCTTTAATTTTCTTCTTATCAAATGAAAGTACAATCTCTTTAGCTTTTATTTTTAATATAGCACAAAATAAAGACTGGTACCACAAACATGCCACACACAGTTATATGCCATTCAGTCCAAATAAATTGTACACATACGTAGGTATCTTCTACCCAAATTTATTAGTAAAAGAGCAGAAACAAAGAAGTCTTTCAGAAGTGGCATAAAGCAAATCACACTTAACCAAAGCTTTTATCCAATACTATTAAGCCCCAATTATTTCTGTTTTGAATAAGCAGATAGGCCAAAATTTCCCAGATGTTGAAAGATGGAGAAGTTCTACTCAGGGTGTGTATAATATATGTGTCTGTCTCCTGATATGTATGAACTTATTGCATGTTTTTCCAAATTCCTTTCTGCTATTATAAATCATTTTGTTATTTCTAGCCAAAGGAAAAAGTAAAGGCCAATAATAACAAAGTGCTGAGCTTGTGAAATTAAAAACTAGTTGGTAGGGTTGCTCCTCAGTCTGCTATAATCTTTATTCTTAAATTCAGCCAAACATCCGAAATCAATTTTATCAGATTTCTCAATGGATAATGTTCTTAATTCCTCTTGGATGTACATGATAGATAGATTGTACATTCTTTCTCAGTTTTACCTGATTTGTGGCAGCCACTTCTTTGGGTGTTGGTTCTGGTATGTTACATTTTTGTCCCTTTCAGATCGAAACTGTCGGATAGAAGCTGCAATGAGTAATTTCCACAGGAGGAAGTCAGAATTTAAGAAGATCATTACATTTTATGCTCATATGTCTATGCATTACAGCAAAGATATATGTCTTTCTTGTAATGTATATCAAGTTGAAGAATAATATTTGTTTCATGAAAATTTTTGCAAGTGTTTTGATATTTACTTTTATGCATTTTAGGAATCAGAACTGAAAAAATATAATTGGTCAGAGAATGAATACATACATATACCATGCTAGTAAAATGATTAGTATGGGGTTTTTGCATCCCAGTCCTGCACAAGAAAGGCATTTACACTTTAGGCAAAATAAAAAATTTAAAATGTACATATCTAGAATTCAGAATCAGTGATGACTATCTGTCATGTTCTAGGATCCAAGAATGCTTGTGTTTGTGTTGTCTTAGACTACAGACTTCTAAAACTGATGTCCAATATCTGCCTTTCATAAGTGACTTTGAGTTTTCCTTTGCTTGTTAGTTAAACATAAGGATTAAAAAAGTTTTGCATTCCCCATGACTTTGGAACCCTTTATGGGGGGATTTATTTCCCATGAAAAATCATTAAAACATTCAGAAGTGATTTCTAAGTACAGCATGGAACCATCAGGTCTTTCTGATTTTTACTTTTTCTTAAACTACTGCTGTGGCTCTAATGTTCACCGTTGTGTTTTGACACAAGATTGTTCTAGGATAAGTCACTGAAACAATTACATATTTGTTCCTGGTATTTAGAATGCTTCTTTAATAATTCCTGTATACAAAGAAGGTTAGAAATCCAGGGAAGGCACCATACAAGGGAAGACAGTTTAATGTCTAGTTTTATTGTCAGTATGGGTTTAGTAAAGAAATGGCAGTCACTGGAGTAGAAAAACCATTCAATTGTAAACCAAGAATCAGACACTTGAATAAGTAAATAATGTGTATTTAATTTAAGTAAAGAAGGAATGCAGGAGAATAATAAAAATAGCTAAAAGTAGTAAAAATAAGAATACTGCTTAATACTTATTTACCTTCAGAACAAAAGAAAGCAGCCATGTGGTAGTCATGTGGAAGACTCATCAGGAAAGAGAGCCAGAAATGGAAATTGTCATGATCACATTTCTACCTGTATCTTCCTCCTTTGTTCGTCTTCATATATATCAATTTGAAATGCAGAAGCTGTAACCTAAATATGGTTCATGTGGCTTAGGTGCACCAAAGTGGCGTAATGCTGGCTTTGACGTATTTTGAGTATCTCCAGATTATGACCCCATGAACTCTTACCCTGCATGGAGGTTTCTGCATGAAGGTGTAGGGGGTTGACCTTGGCTGGATGCCAGATACCCACCAAAGCTTCTCTATCACTCCTATACACAACTGGATAGGGGAGAGAAAGTATAATGAAGGGTCCATGGGTTGAGATAAGGACAGAGAGAGATCACTCATCACATACCGTTACAGGCAAAACAGGTCCAACTTAGAGACATGGAGTGAATTTATTACAAACAAAATCAGAGTATGATAATGAGAAATAAAATAAACCCATTAAAAACACCTTCCTCACACTCCTTCCCAGCTCTACCTCCTACCTTTCAGTGGTACAGGGAGATAGGTTATGGTCAGTTCATCACATGTTCCTCCCACTGCTCAAGGAGGGGAGTCCTTACCCTGCTTCAGCATGGAGTCCCTCCCATGGGATGCAGATCTTTGTGGTCTCCTCCAGTGTTAGTCCATCCCATGTGCAACAGTTTTCCACAAACTGCTGCAAACTGTCACTCTTTCAGAGGGTGCAGTCCTCTGCACACAACCTGCTCCAGCATGGGTCCCCCACAATGTTACAAGCCCTAAGAGGACACCTGCTCTAATGTGGGCTTCTCTCTCTTGTAGAGTCTGCAGGTCCCTGCATGGATCCTGTTCCAGCAGGGCCTCCAGTGGGTTCACAGCTTCCTCTCAGGCATCCACCTGCTCTGGTGTGAGTCTCTTCCATAGGCTATAGGTGAATCTCTGAGTCCCCATGGAACTCCATGGGCTGGAGGGAGACAGCGTTCTTGACCATGGTCTTCACCATGGTCTGCAAGGGAATTGCTGCCCTGGTGCCTGGAGAATCTCCTTCACCACCTTCTCCACTGACCTTCATGTCTGCAGAGTTATTCCTCAAATGTGTTCTCACCCTGCTTCTCTGTGGCCACAATTACATCTGCACAATAACTTCTTTTGTTTCTTAAATTTGTTACCACAGAGGCATTGTCACCATGTTTGATTGGCCCAGATTTTGCCAGAGACCCATTCATTTTGGAGTTGGATGGCATTGGCTCTACTGAAGGAAGCTTCTGGAATCTTCTCACCAAAGCCACCCCTGTAGCCCACCTGCTGAAAAAACCTGGCCATGCAAAGCCATCACAGAGGGGAACCTTTGCAAAGTTGGACACGGTTCAGGATCTCCTTGTAGGGCAATACCTATCCCCAGCATAGAAAACCAAACTAATATCAGGATTCATGCATTCAAGTAAGCTTAAAGGACTTTTTTTTTATGCTTAGCCTTGGTCATAAGCCACAGTTACTTATAGATCAACCTTGCCCACACATGGGAAATTAAAAACATGTAAAAAGACATTTCAGATTTTCAAAATTGTTGAACATGGAATTTCTCTTCAGGCTACATGTCTGATTTAGTAGAAAGTCCTTTATCAAGTGACTGGGTTCTTAATGCAATTCAGTGTCACTCTTCAAGTCCTGATGACAACATGAACACAAATTTTCTCTAGGACTTCTTGCCTGTATTATGTAGGGACTATGTCCTTACCTTCTTCTTCTGATAGAGGTCTATTTTTCCGATTTCTTTCTCAGCCAGAAGAGTGCAGTACTTTTCCCTTTTAAGCATCACTACAGGTAGCATCCAGAGTGTGAAGATAAGTGGACAGAATAGTTTGGCAGCAGGAACATTAAGAGTGAAGTCAGGGGAGATCTTTAATGTGCACTACCTTGGATTTATTTATCTTGCTATTTACTGATACCATCTTTATGTAAAAAAATCTGCACATTTTCAAATTGTCTAGCTACACGTACGTGTTTTCTTAGCAATAACACAGTTTAAAAGTTTCTCAAAAATTTTTTTCATTTTCTTGAAAAGTGACATAAACAGATTGCAGAGACTTTCAACTAATATCTGGGCATGGTTTTACAAACACATTTCTTCCATCTTCTCCAGACATATAAGTTTGTGTACAACTTTTTGCTTTGAAAGCATCTTATTTATAACATATATGTGCACATTTAATACCCAAATTTGAGGGCCAGTGCAATGTAATGTATCAGTGTCTGTCTCTCATAATTTCATTAGTCTCAAATAGTCAGTTCAGAGCTAAATTTCCTACTGTTATCATTCCTTCTACTACCTAAATATTAAAACAAACATGGCAATTTATATGGTTTTCCCACTGGATCAGGTGCTTGATTGCTTCAGATAATCTCAGTAATTAACATTTTTATCCCTGGCACTGAAAAAGATCTGAGAAAAAGCTCATACAATTTTTTTTGTTTTCCTAAGGGATTTCCAAAGTGTACACCTACTAGACAGATGATATGGGTTAGACACCAGCAGTAAATGGAATAAAGTCCTGACAGAACAGATACATCAGCTTTTCCATAGTGATAGCACTATTTGTGTGGCACATGATAACATTAAAATTAAAGACATAACTAAAAAAAAAAATTATTGGAACAACCAGCTCTGGTTAGATGGAACTTCTTGGATATTTCTCTTTTTTTTTACCTGCAAACTAGTAAATTTCTATCTTTTTTCATACAATTATTAAAAGAGGATTATCCTGTGATTTATTTTTTTTCTAACAGAAATGTTTCTTTTTAGTGTAAAATGAATATTCATCAGATATGACACCTGTTCTTCACTGTTCTCATAGGACTGAGTGTGACCAAATGATCAATTATTGACAGCAAAATGTTCTCCTGTGCACTCAAGCCACATGAACTAGATATAATGTCACTAGATACAGCATCACTAGATACAAGATCTCTAGAAGTCCAAAGATTTTTCTGCAATTTTGAACACTTAGAAACCCAATCTACTTTTGCTAGCTGTTTTGCCTGGCAGCTTAGCAAAGAATCTCAAGAACGCTAATGAAGTTCTTATGAGAATTTGCAATATTCTTTTAATTATATATCTATACTTATATTATGAAAATAGATATGCATTTTTGCAAGTTTCGGTAATTTCAGGGGAATGTGAAATGCATGATTTGAAGAGCCAAATACTTTCCTTAAGGATGCATAGCAAAGATTGCCCACAGTACTGAGAAGAATGATTCAGAGTCAGCTCATAGTCATAGTTCTGAGTCATAACTTTGGAAGTCCATAACATCCTAAGTCCAAAAACCCTTTAAAAGTCAGAAAGAAGAGAGGAAAAAAAAAGGATCCACAGGGGAAAAAACCCAACCAAAACTAAACCAAAAACATGCATAAGGAAAAATAGGTATAAAGGGAGAGTTTTCACCTAGATGTGTCATATTCCATGTTTATTTCCCTTTTTTCTTGTTTTCTATAGTTCTTTGTATTTTTTTTCTCCTAACCCACCTTGTCTCTTCTGTCAGCAAGCATTTACTCTAATCTCTTGCATTAAAACATGACCCCCATTCTTTTTGAGAGCTTCCTTGCTTTTTCTACCTTCTTTTGACTTTCCTTTTCTGTTTCCTTTTCTTTCTTTCTCTGCTTAATCTCTAGCCAACCACCTTACAAGCCACCCAACTGTGTATATTCCTCACTTTGAATTCACTGTAGCTGGAATACTTCCCAGAAACTGTGGGTGCATAGATGTGTTTATAGAAAGGAAAGGAGTGAATGAGCTTGGTATGTTTTAGAAGAAATGCCAATTCTTTTTCCATTATTTTAGTGTCCTGTATCAGAGACAATAAGAATCAGCTTTCTCTAACAAATGGGAAGCCATAGGGTTACTGAGATCTCCAGCATGAAAATAGAGTGTGTAACTGATCTTGCTTTCACTTCTAGCTAATAATTACTTTGCACACCACAGAAGCTTGTGATCAATTTACCGGGCAATGAGATTATTCATAACTTTTGCTTGCCTGTTTGTTGCCTTAAACATGTTCATTCGCATCTACCAATTTATGTTTTAAAATAGTGAGGTCAAAAAGAAAAATAAAAATCGGCATGTGGGTGTTTAAAAAGAAAAAATCTGTGGATTTTGCCTACCACCCAATTGTGTAATAGCAAACTACCTCCTTACAAGTTTACTCTGCTCAAACCTAAACTTCAATTGTTTCTCACATTTGGTCTGACCATGCAAGTAACAATAAAACTGGGGAAAGGGGACTGTCTGCTTTCTGTGACATGATCTAGGGAATAAGGTCAGCCATCAAATATCCTCATTTATCCAAATATTGGAGACATTTGCAATTCTCCTTGTAAATTATGATAAAGTAGATGCTGACAGAGCAACATGGGAAGGAATCCTTATTGTTTAGGAGATATTTTAAGTGTTGTATGAAATTTGATCAGCAATTCCAGTTTCATAGTGAATTCCATTTTCAAATAATAATTTCATTTCTTAAAACAGCCTCTTTCATTTTTGATAGTAGCTGGAAAGCAGTTAATTCTAAGACAAAAACAGTTCATGAGGATTTTGCATTTACTGGGAAAACTGAAAATCTCAAAATGCTACCTGAGATCCAGTCATTAAGTTATGTGTGCTTCTGCATGCCTATGTTTGGTTTTCCTTTGCTACACTTTCCATGCTAATGTGTGTAATTTGTTTACATTTTTAAATTTGAAAATCATTGCAATTTAAGATCACTGTAAGAGATATCAACAGATTTCAAATATTTGTAGCAAGGTTTTTTCCATAAGCATTACATAGTGGCAAAGAAATAGAAGGTGTAATATGAATTATGTGAGATAAATCTAAATGCATGAAAAGAAGCAACAGGATCCCACAAATACTATTTTCTCCAAGTAAATGAAGTTGTTGTTAAACAATCTTGGCTTTTAACATAGTAATACCTTCCAGTTATTACCCTTGTAAAACTTGTCTAGGAGCAAGGTTGTTCAAAGTGATGCATATTTAACCCCATGAAGTCACCATTTAAGAGACATAGTCAAAAAAAAAAAAAAAGGTTTACCTGAAAAATATTGAACTGACTGTAAACCACATAATTTTCTAATTTCCCAGTGTATACATATAAGTAATTTATGTATTCATTCATTGAAATTGGTGTTTAATTGCAATACTTCCTTAATTATTATTACATACGCACACATATTTAGAGCAAAAAGGCAAAGAATTTCTATAACAAGAGTTTAGAAAAGACAGGTGGCTTTTTGCCTGTTTGCTTGTTTTCCAGATGAATTCAAGTTCAGGTTCAGCTGAACTAGAGCCTTCCTGATTTAGATCAACAACCATTCAACATCAAGCTGAGTTCATCCCCACCATTTTTAGGTGCTTCACACTGACAGAAGGAAATACATTATGATCTTGCTACCAGCTGAGTTTGTATCAAAAACATTTCTGTAACTAGCACTTATAATGAGAAAATTAGATTCATTCATTTGTATCATTTGATATGAGAAAGTGGTGATAACAGAGAGCAAATATCACAAGTCATACATTTTGAGCCTGCTCTGTTATCATAAGACTGAAGCTCAAATAAGAGCATGGCCAAGTAAGGGTTTGGAACATATCTTAAATATTAAAACAATAGTATTTACTAGATGAGAGCATCAGAAATCACAGGCTGAATTAAAAAAAAAAAAAAAAAAGTGTAAAAGGAAACCACACAACCAATTAAAACCAGGAAAATAAAGGAAAATGAACACTCGTTGTTCATGTAAGCATCAGAAGTAATTAATTAAATAAAAAGATCAGTACCAGGAATTATCAATATTGACAAATTCATTAACATGTTTTATGCAGTAGGACTAGAAATGGATGTTTATGGCAAAAGTTTTATACTATTATTTACTGAGCACATTACAAATTTGTTAGCTTCACTAACATTACATAATTCAAGATTACCTCCTTCATATTGAATCTTTGGAGTGAGAAAACCTGAAAATGCCAATTCAACACTCCCTAGAATTGCTGGCATGGACAAGATAACTGGAGCCAATTGGTACAGCTCATGCCTTGGTATTTTTGTATCTTTCAGTGCATCAGTATAGTTTTTATCTCTCCCCAACAGCAGCCCTTGCAAATGAGTATATAAATAGTCCATTTTTCTTTGGCTGGCTGTCAGAAAAAGATGAGTACTATTTTAAACAAGTTTTTTGAGAAGATTTTAAATCAGTTTGTTTTCTGTATCAGTAAGAATCAGAATAATTTTGTTCTGCACTGTGTCACGGTTGACCGTTTTCCATTTGACATTTCATGTTGACAACTCTTTGGTTTGTAAATTTCTGAGAATAGCAGGTAAAGCAAATATCTTGCAGGCTTGCCTTTAAATTATTTTCCATGATTTTTCACACTTTCCACTCAAATCCTCTTGACCTTGATGCTGATTTTTTGTTTTCCAGATAACAGTTCAGCCTTTTTGAAGACCTCTGTAGAAAATCTCTGATACTAAAGCATTTTGAAATTCCTGATTTGTCAGACTGCACAACAGCTGCTGGTTCCTGTCAGCTACCAGAACCTGTATCACTTTATATTCACTCAACTAAAGATCTTACCATGGTCTTGGCAAGCATCCTACCATTCTAAACCCTTTTTCAACAGGCTGTAAATTTAAGGTAATCTACTAGATCAATCTATCATATTTTCCTTCTATTTATTTCTATGTAGTTCTTGAGCATATCTAAGCAAGAAATTGCCCCTCATTTCTTCATGTTATTGGCTACTAGCTTCAAAGATATCAAGAAGAACTGAACTGAATTCAGAAGGAACATCTTCTGTCTCTTTCAATTTTTTCATCATGTCATTTTCTGTTTTATAGGTCTTTCAGGATTTTCCCTTTCTTTCTGTGGCAAATAAGATGGTCCTTTGCTGACCTTTAGCCTCAGAAGCAAATCACACTGTTTTCACAATGACTTTTCCATTGCTTGTTTTACATAGTACAGCTGAATGTGATGAATATCATCTTATAAAGTTCAACAAATGTTCCAAACACTTAGACATATGTTATTCCCATTGCAATAGTCTTCAGAATAATTTACCATAAGCAATGAAGTAGGTATTTATTTCGAGTATCAATGTATAAGCTGGTCACAGATTTTGCCCTTGAAAAATGATCCTATTTCTTCAGAGTCCATTCCATATCACACAGTGTATGTTGGCTGCAGCTTTAGCAACATGCAGCGAAATTCGGATATTGATTCAGACAGGTTTGTGTATCTGTAGTGTTGGCATCTCTATATCAAATAGGGCTTTATCCAATTGCCCATATTTCTGGAACTAACTCAGCTGCCCTGCTCTGTCCTGACCTTAAACTGTTACTTGAGGAAGTGTCCTGTAAAAATCACAACTATCACTATGATCCAGCAATTAAAATTTTGGAAGCGAAACTTCAGGACATGGTACCAATATGTCCAATGGAAAGAAAAAGAAGAAATAAGAATAATGAGTACTATATAACTGGGCAATTAAGTTGTATTATAGTGCCAGAACCTTTGGAATAAAAAGTTTAAATTTTTTGGGTTAGTTTTGTTTGGGGTTTTCTGTTTGCTTTATGAGAGCTCTTATTATATGTTTTTAATGCCATAATGAAAACAGTTCTCAAAAACTAGAACAGACTGGACAGACTCAAATTAGCCTCCTATCATTCTTATCTCATAAAAATAGGGGACATAGTTTTTTTAAGACATTCCAGTGTAATTGTTAAAAAATGATTGCTTAGCCTCATGGGCAACCTATGGACCAACCTATATAAAAGGAGCTTAAGAACAGATTAAACTATGTATATGTGTCCATCTTCTGTGTCTAGATTCCAAGGAATCCTCTGGCTTGAGTGTGGTGCTCAAAGCCCTTTCTGCTTATCCCCTAATCCTGTACTTGACACTTCTAGAAAGCATAACCATGCCCACGCATGCCCAATCATTATTTCCCTTACTCTACAGACTATATCAGGTCCTGCCAGAATCAACCTCCTAATTCTCTGGTTTTCCCAGGTTGCCTGAGTACAGGCAACGGGAAAGACAGACTTGAAAATGTACAGAAACTAAACATGGCATGTTTTAAAGAGCAAAAATAGCATTCTGAATGATACACAACAATTTTTGGAGGACAGATGTCAGATGGTTTCTTTATGAAGTTCCTTCCTGTGTACACAGCAGCATTATAAAACATGCAAATCTTCTCCAAGTCCTCAGAATACAGTTAAACAAATGTAGGTCCTGCCTATTCTCCATGGCAGACCTTTGTGTGGGAAGGAATTCCACCATGGAGAGGAAAGTACTGACTCATGCTCACTTACAGCCTCGTGCTACACTGGGATAACAGAATGACATCTTTGTAATCTGGATGGGAGCTGACAAAACAACAAATGACTGACGGGAAAGTTTTTCCATCTTAAGATCACAGTGAGGTGGCAACAAAGACATCCAATAAAAGAAATCCAACAAACAGTGAAAACCAAAAATATTTATTTAAGATTGAAGACATGATTAAAACAAATGTGGGGCAAAACCACACAAGCAAGAAAGATTTTTAATAATTCCTCTTCTTTACAACTGCAAGCAACTATATTTGATCATTATTTATGATGTTTCTTCAGATCTTTTTGTTATTATCCACCCTGTAACTCCTTTAAGTAAAAATCCTAATCTTTACCTTAAGTATCTTAATATCCAGATTTCACACCCACCCGGAGCGTTCCTCAAGCCACAGATCAAATGTAATTCACATATACTATTTTCCAATACACAGTATTTCCTTCTTTTTCTATTCTTCATTCACTAGAAATATTTTCAAACTTCATTAAAGAGAAATATTAGCCTTTATTATGTAATTTATTAAATTTTTGAAATTTTGTTTTGTTTCTTGATACCTACCCCAGTGCAACCTGCCTGTTTTATTTCCTACTTAATACTAATTCCCAGTTATCTCTACACCTCCACAGAGGTAAGCAGAACAAATAATATTTTACCAATGACTTGAAATTTCAAGTCTTAAAATACTTACTTTGAAACTATTTAACTGCAATGTAACTTGTTTCAGGAAAGAAAACCACTGAAAATAATGGTGTAGTCTCCTGTTAAACTCTCCTATTGCAATCATGGCATTAATGTGGCCATTCATAAAGTGGAGGTGTTAGAACAGAGCCTGTGTTTTTGAATTTTATTTATGAAATGCAACTTTGTGGTTTTGTATATGTTTTGGCTTTCTTTGGAAGAGTAATAAGTAGATGTTCACTGCAGATTTATGATTTTGAATTTTGTGAAGGAAAAAGAAACCAGACAGAGACAGTGTCAACACTCATGGCTCAAATTACAAAAAATGGGATTTCTCAATGCAAATGGATGACTTATTGACTTTTCTCAGAAGAAATTTTGCAACAATTTGCTTTCACATATTTTTTTCCCATTTCAATAAAATTTCTTAGTTCTTTAGATATTCCCCCCCCCCCAATTTTTTTCCCATACATACTATGTAGCATTTTACTAGGTTTCAGATCTATACATTTGAATTTAGCTTTCCTCTTGTTCTTGATCCAAGAGGGAAATACATTCCATTTATTGGAAGAGACACTATCTTTTAAACATATGGTGGGTCACACAAAATATAGTGGTCTGGAAGAAATCAAAGCTACTTATTCAAGAACAGACATTTTTCCCAAGGAAAATTAATAACTTTACTACTCAATATAAGTATTTTTTTTATTTTCAGATTTTATGCAGACTAAAATTTCTTATAGATCCTTTAAAAGCCCAGAAAGATGTAGTACTTCAAATATTTTTATAACAAGTTTCCTATCCATTTTGAAATGAAATATGGTTAGAATAGGGTTTCATGGAACCATGGTGATTCCATGTCTTTTCTAAAGTAACATTTTAGACTATGAGGAGAAGCAGAGATTCAGGAGGAAATGCCAATGAGCACTGAGTCATATGTTTCAACTCCATAGTTTCAACTTGAGGCAAGCCTACTTGCCTCAAGTTCATGTGAACAAGATCTAAACATCTAAAACACACTGTAAATTCAAATTCTACTAATTTCTAAGTCTCAGTCCTCTCTCATTCTTTCTAGACATTTTCAGACATCTTTGTTCAGAAGAACTGGACATGAGTAAATCCTTTGCACTCTACTTTTGTAAAGATTTCTGTGCTTTGACTGTGTTGTGGTTTTGGGCGACAAATTTGAACTAAAATTCATGAAATATCATTATTTTAGTGACAAGAATGCAGAATTAGGAGTTGCATGGGATAGGTTATTTATAAGCAGAAGTCAGTATAGAGAAAATGGTATCCACTGATGGTTTATTTCCTTCTTGCTTCTAAAGGGAATGAGATGTGTCTTTAAATTAAAATATACTGCCATCCTTAGCTCAAACCAACAAAGCTATAATCAGACAAATGATGGTCAGCCTCTCCTGCTTTGATCCACTATTTTTTCACCATTTTCATATTTAGAAATAAGATCATTAAATGAGAATTTAAACTTCAGTATATCAAAATATTGATTGTAGACAAAGTAGACCTGAAGAACAAGACCTCAACACTTAGTTGAGTTGTTGAATTTTTGTTGGAAGAATTTTGAACCCAAGCCAACATCTTTAACAAAGTCAAGAAATCTTGAAAATAGTTAAATTTAAACAAATATTTACTTGCATCAGTGGGTAAAAGTCATTATTCTGACTGTGTATACCAAAAATCTGATTTGACTCAGGCTTCAGAAAGTGGTACATGTATTATGAAACAGGTTAAATAACTTATACAGTGCATGTTTAGCTCTCATCAACAAAATATCAGATCAAAATTACTTGCAGATAGATTTATCTTCAGGTCATTATAGATTTTTTTAAACCGGAATAGGTTGCAAGATTGATACTAATTTTATTTTCCCATCTGTAACACTGAGATCCTGATACATATTTTATAATAAAAATGAGGCATGCTGATGGAAAGTATGATATAAATGTATACTGTGTTTCAGTTGATGAGTTTTATAAATGATTTACTCAGAAAAATATAATACTGGAAATTTATATTATTATATGAAAATTAAATATCATTAGCAGGGAAAAATGTTCTCAGGCCAGTTATTGACAAATTTGAAATTTGGGCTGGTAAACTAGCCCTTTGAGAAGACACTTCAAAACTAAAGAAACCTTTATTTGTCCCAGTTACAGAGGGAAAGATGAGCCTCTCAGCTCTTATAAGCAAACTTAAAAGCATATATTAGATGCTAATATCGAAAAGTTGTATAAGTTCACCAAAAAGCCTGAAAAATCCAGAGGTATGAGATCAAAATATGTGAGCATTTACTTTCTACTTAGCACCTATCAATCTGTGGTCATATGTCTGTAACACTCAGAAGGTGGGATCTAAAACGTAGATCATGCTATTACTTCTTTAAACTTACTATGAAATCATTGTTTGATTAGCAGCATTATGTATTCCAACTGAATTCTAACATAAAATTTCTATTTATTGGCCTAATTCTGCTTGTGAGTGTTTATTTTGTTTTACATTTGGAAGAGACAAAGTGATAATTTCTGTATTTAATATTTTCAATTACTTGAATTGTGTAAGTCTGGCTATCAGGACAAAAAATGAGGGAAGGTGAAGTGTGAAAAATTGCCATCTTTCACAGCTTTAAAATGTTGGCTCTGTTGTCTGGCATAATTAAGTCAACAGTCTGCTGGTCTGCTTCCAGGCACTTTGACAACTGTTCTCTCACTGCCATCAGTAAATTAGTAGGACTGTGCTTTTCCCAAGGGCCACTGTATGCAGAATGAGAATTTTCTTGTCCTTTGGTCTGCTGCTGGTGAAGTGGTGATGGGCAGCAGTGCTCAGTGGGTAGGAGCTGTCAGGTCATTTGCTCTATTATAGTTGGACCATTCACACTATTACAGTTAGATGTGATAACACTTACACCCGTTATCATCAGAGGTTTATTGTGTCCCAACTGTTAGCATGGTCTCTAAGGTAATAGACCACAGCTGTGAAGTGAATTCTTTTGTCACAGAGCAAGAAGAGAAAAGAGTCTTTTTAGGTATTTGCAAGTGGTTGGGAGTGTTAGAGCCGCTTAATATTCACTAGGGTTCTATACTGTAAGGCCTGTAAGTTTTGATAAAATTATATATTTTAGTTTTGTCTCACAGTTTTTCATCTCTGAAAGTTTGGGGATTTCTTTGATGGGTTTGCTTGTTTGTGGGTTTGGGGTTTTTTTTTGTTGTGTTGGGTTTTATTGTGGGGATTTTTTTGTTTTTTGTTTGGTTTGAGTTTGTTTTTTGTGATTTATTTGTTGTTTGGTTTTGGAGTGTTTTTTTGTTTTGATTTTATTTTTGTAGGGATTTTCTGTTTGTTGGTTCATTGGTTTTCTTTGGAGGATATTTTATTCTGTTTTTTTTTCTCAACTTTAGGCTTACATTAATCCAAGTAGTACCAGCTTTCACCTGATTTTATTGAATTCAGTCATACAAGCATTAACTTTTGACTGATCAATTCACTGGAAAACTATAGAAGAGTAGAGGCAGGGTTTAGAGGGGTTTTTTTGCAAATGTGTCTGGACACTCAAGTGTCCACAGGAGTCCTTAAGTCCTGACATTACCCTGCACTAGGAAAATAACGTTCTGTAACTAACATGGCTAGGGTCAAGATTAGTAACCTGTCCAAGGTTTTATTACATTGAAGTAAGCACATCCTTAGTAGAGCTGGATCAACTAGAAGATGAATACTACCTACCTAGAGAAAAACCTGGCAGAAAAATTGCAGGGAGTACAGATTGTACTGGAAGTAGTACCACTGAATTCGATAAAAGCCTTTGCTCAGCTACATGTGGCTAAACAAAAGACATTATACAGTTTTGTAGTTAGAACAAATGCTGAAAATTGATTTGAAATTCTCACAAAACCCTTCATCCATGCATGAGTCTTTTTCATTTAAGAAGAAACCATTTATTAGATGAAACTATGGCCAATTTTTTGGTAAGTTTTATTTTAAAATATGTGTACTTCAATTACTAAAAGTGGACTAATTGGGAGCTAATTGTTTTTTTTTTACAGTGGCAATCAGTCAGAGCTAAGGATGTGAGAGAAATAGTAAAAACCAGGGCAAAGAAACAAAAGAAAAATAAATATTAATTTTCTAAATGTTACTGTGTTGTGATACGGTACGAAATGATGACACAGACACTGCTGCTCTCAAGGGGAACAAAAAGGAAGAAGAAGAGGAACTTTATTTTCTGACTCCAACATTTATAGTTTTCCAAAGGTGACAGTGGATTGGAGGGTGACAGTGCCACCTCTCCAATGCCACTGGACAGACCAAGGGTCCATCAATTCTCTCCACCTCCATGAAAGAATGCAAAACATAGGTTATTTACAGAACTGTGTGTGAGAAAGTTTGTTGAAAGAATGCAAACATCAGAAGGCTTAACAAAGTCTTACAAAATCAGGGCGACATTACTGTTAGCAGTGAATGTTATCAGTGTCGGCTGTTCTTTGTTGTGTGTGCAGGACTTCGTTCACCGCCATAGATTTATGCAACACTTCATCTCTTCTTCTGAGTACAAGTATAATGATATGCCATGCTTCTAGCTATACTTCTCTGTTGAGGCTGACTAAAACACTTGTTTCTCATTAGATTTCTTCAAAGGTGTATTAATGCTGGCAAAAGGACATTTGTTTTTTCCTTCAAAACACACTGTAGACCCAAAGACCAATAATAACAACAATGATGCTTATGAAATAACAAGTTTATAGTGAGTCAATTAATTGTGTCTTAATTTGGCTTATGAAAAGATAGACACCAATTTGAATGAGGCTCAAAAAGTCTAAGGTGTGGACTACTAAACTCCAAGTAGGGTCACTTTGAAGTATTTTGCTGCTTTTTTTTCTAGTTGTGTGCACTTGAAGACTGAAAAAAGGAAGGTCATCTACTTCCTATAATATTCTTGGAAATGTCAGCTGATCCCTGGTAGTCTTCTGGAGTACCAGATTTGAAACTCAACCCTTCTTTTGGCTAATCATAAACAGGGATTTTGACATATGGGAACATATTTTGACATCTGAGAGGGCAAAACACAGGGAATGTTCACTTCTCTGCTATAAATAACACTGATTCGGGCAAAAAAAAAAAGGCAAGATAGACTAATGTAGATGTTACAGATTGTTACCACAAAAATAAATAAATAAAAAAAAACATATTAAAAATATAAACAAATTGAGTGGATTATAGAGTAAAATAACAACTATGGAGCACCCAAATTCATATGTACTCACTATTTTTCTAGTCCAACCGGTCCCCAAAAACATACGCCCATTTGTGCCTGCAGCAGATTAAGGGCACACCTCAAACCGGTCCATGGTGTAAAAGAAGCACAGTAAGTCGGGCTGATCAGGTGGTTTGATACCTACACAGATTCTCTATCTACACCAAACCCCATATTCACATACCATAAGACAGAACCCACAGCCTAGCCTGTACCAGGTGGGCAGATCCAAAGGTGCAAGGGTGAAACAATGTTTTATCAGCAGTGGGAACTGTGAGCTGTAAATAAGGATTAGTGGCCTTGATTAGCAGTCAAATGAGTTCCAAAACAGAGGAACTATTTTTCCCTTTTAAACAGTCCACTGCTTAGGTACTTTTGGAAGTACTTACCCATGTAAAAGACACTCTGTGAATTTAAATTCAAAGACAAAAAATGTCCTGGTGATTGCCTTATGCATCTGAAGTTGTGTGAGAATTGAGAGGTTGTGGGGAAGATCTAAATTCTTCCTTAAAACTATGCCCTTCTTCATGGTTAAGATTTCCCAGAATCATTCTGGGATCACCATTACACATTTCCAGATGGGTGTGTATCTCAAATATTTGAATACACATGGGATGTTCTCAAATTTATCCCTCCGAGACTGTTTTCAGACATGCATGTAAGATTTCAATTAGATGAAAGATGAAGAGTCACCAGACTAGGGTAGGAATATAAACAGACACTGTTTTCAAAGGGTCTAATTTTGTGTCACCAAAATTTTTTTTTTTAAATTTTCAAATGCAGCATACTGTGGTTTGAAGACTGTTGTGGACCTTCAAATATCATATAGACTATTAGGAACTCATTATATAAAAATGAAAAATAATGGTCCTTGTTCCAAAGCACTAATGAGCTATATATGTCAATATCATTTGACTAGATTGTCATTAAGTGGGAAATAACTTTAAGCAAGATACTGCACCAACTGGAAGTGAGTGTTTAAAAGTAACAGCCTACCATATGGACAGTAAAAGAGAAAATTCTCATTTCAAACAACCATATAGTCTGGAGTAAGAAAGGGATGAATGTTTTACATGATTTTTTATCTTACTGTCTGTTTTTGTTTAATAGTATATTAGGTTATAGATTTTATAACTTGCTTAAATGGAACAAGGTAATACCATGTGGTTTAGATTTACAGTGGTTAAGGATTTCACTAGGAGTCCATCATATTACTATCCTATTTCTGAAATGCATATTGAAATTTCTCTTCTCTCCAAAAATATCAGATACACTTCTGTCTTTTCTTAGTGTTCTTATAAGTTTCAAAGGTTATGGTACATCTTTAGACATGGTCCTTGCAAACATATTAATGAGTCTTAATAACAAACTAATTGAAATGATAGAGCTTCTTGCAAAGTATGAAGTCATCTTTGGAAATTCTTTCTGTTCAGTCAGCACTAATTCTGGTTTTTATCTCTCTTTCAATCTTTTGAATTACTAACATTATTCTTCTCTGCAAGTTAGTTTCCATTTCTTTGTACATCTTTTTAATACTAATCTGTTATTACTGCTGATTTTCATGTAACTTCTCTCTTTTAGACCTTCAGTGTGCCTAACAACTCAGGCAAAAACCTGAATATTTTGGAGATTCATGCTCATAATATGAAAATAAAATTTAAGATATTTATTCCAGAACCATTTCTCTAAGAGAAATAAAATGCCATGTTGTCATTGCTGCCTTCTCATTCTTTAAAACATTCAGATTCAATAATGCAGGTAGGACTGAGTGTGGACTAAATTTCAGCTCTTCAGGACCAGGAAGGAGCCTGTTTTTACTCTGTCTATCCCGAGACGTAATTTTTGAGAGAGCTAGATCATGAATGCATCTCAAAAGGTTACTTCAAGGTGGGGAATCATAGAGCAAGAGCAGGCTTAGCAGATAATTCTTATTCCCTCGTTTTCCTCAAAGCTGACTACTGTTCGGGTGATTTGAGTGTGTAGAGTATGACAAGACTCAAGACATAGCTATAATTGGATATTGAGTACAGTCGGTCGATCTGTATAACTGTCCTCAGAAATTTACAGATCTCAAAATCTGTAGATCAGATCTGTAGTATCACCCTGAGAAAATGCAGCATGGTTGACATTGTAGCTGAAGGGAATTACACCCGAATTGCCCAAAGACAAAGTTTAGTACTTTCCTCTCTTTTGACCTTAGTCTGGATTTCAGAGCTGAGGTGATTTTCCATGCTGGCAGGAAGATAGAGATAGTGGCATTGTTAAAATTTGTCTTCAGACTTAACTCTCCAAAGAGGTCAAGGAACTGAATGACTGTCTCTGACAGGGTCCAATGGCATTCTGTGAGAAAAATTGGTATTTAAGTCCTCAAAGAAGAATCATGTCAGGGCTTCTTAATTCTGCTTCAGGCCCTGTGGCATTAACAAACAGCTCACAGCAACTCGGGTTATGGCTGGTTCATGGTAATGTGAAGTTCTATTTACTAGCTGTTCATTTTGGACAATGCAGAGAAACATTCGCTGAATGGAGAAGTATTTTCATGCAGATAAAATTATTTTGGCAGAATGTTGATAATGAAAAATCACAGTAGACTGGAGCCATACTACTTAAATATACTGACATTATGTAATGCTAATCAAATTATTTTCCAGGCTAATGCTGTTATATCAGAGCATATCTAATCTGTTTAATTGGAAAGCTGCTATTTATTTATCATCTGCACCAAAGCCCGAGGAAAAACTGAAGAAAATCTACAAGATTAATTCATATTCACAAGAAATAAACTACACAACCACATCCTCTACTAAGTCAAAGGAAGACATTTTTGAGCTGTTCAAACTTACATATGCAGAAGAGTAGTCATAGAAAATCCTACACTTTTTCAGAAAAGGCCTTTACATTATTTCAAAAAATACTAATCAAAATCTTGATGATAGAAAGGAACGAAGTCCATGATGAGTTGCCTCTAAGCTGTTAGGTTCCTTATTTAGTCATGGACAAGTTTCCTGTTTAGCCACAGACTCTTAATTTATTCTCTCTGTGAGTCTTTCAGGGACAGCTGTCCACAAGAAAAGTACCATATGATTTCCTTGGTACCTCTAACATTGCCCTTCATTGCAGACATAGAAATATCTTGGCATTAGCAAAGCACACTGACAGAAGCTGGATGGTTGCATATGCTCTTTAGGGCTCAGACCACAGCAACTTTCTCCTCTCAGTGTCTGTAACAATCAGGCTTGACCCTGTATGCACTTTTGGAGAGGAACCACCCCAGACTTAATTTGGCCATGCCTGAAAAAATTACATCAGAATTTTCATTAAGCTGTTAAGGCATGTTCAAAATTACTTTCAAGTCTGGCACACTCAGATTTGAAATGGAAGCACTGGACAGAGAACTAAGAGAAGAATTATTTTTCTCACTGGATTGTCAGTAAAACACAGAGTACTAGCATTCCAATAAATCTTAAAATGACTATGAAATTCTGTTTCCACTGTTCTGGTTTACATAACATTTTAGGTCTCAAAGGCCATGGCAGTTGCTATATATAAATATAAGTTCCAGTAAACAAAGTAAAACAAATAAATATTTATAATCAACAGGAATATGGCTAATTTTCCATGAACCACATAAGAGTTTTCTCAAATGAGACCTTTACAACCATATGGTTACATAAAAAATAGTTATATATCATTAATAGTACCCATACTATATCTGCAAAAGCATCATGCTTTTTATTTTGTCCTGTTCCTTATGTCTACTTTTGAGTGAGCTTTCAGAATATAGAACAGTTGGTCATGACTAATAATCTTAAAGAAGTATACAGAGTTATTTATTTTCTGCCCTCTTGGGAATTTTGGAAGATATCAGCAGGAAAAAAAAAAAAAAAGAGCAATCTGAAAAAAAAATTGGAAAACATGGAAACACTGTTTTCTAAAATTTTCATGGCTTGCAAAGCTTACTAGCAGACAGACAGACAACTATTCCTTGTGAAAACTAATAGCTTTAATCTGAATTTAAATACTCAACTAAAGGTTGATTTAGTTGCATGTACATATTATAATTGAAGTATATTACGCAGTCTTTTGTTATTAATTATCATAATAAGCAAAAATGTTTTAACTATGCAAATTAAATGTAGTTAAATATAATCAATTTAAAATACAGCAAAGAAGTCTGTGGCTCCCTTTTTCATAACAAGTGCCCTTTATTTTCATTGGAAAATACAAAATATACAAAACACACATATTTATACTGCTTCATAAAATTACTCAGTAAATTATAACTTATAAGCAAAATAAAAATATATTTTTATTATGATTGCAATTGATGAAATGAGATTTGGTCCTAATTCTTTTAAATCTCCTTTAACAGATGAATTTTCTTTCATTCAGAAACAGGTAACGTAAGCTATTGATGTATAAACTTCAGATTTATGCTGGTTCATAAATTTATGAAAAAAAATCATATTCCCAAATTAGGCCATTTAAAATTTGTAACTATATAAAGAATAAAGTTTGCACGATGTTGACTTCATTGTAATAGTTTAATTTAAACCTAAATGTTATTTTGATCTCACATTTTTTCAGTGTTGCTATTTGTAACAAATGAAAGCAACAACCCCCCATAAACAAATAAACAGATGGACTCCTCAATCCATCAGCAATGAGAACTCAACACCAAAGTTCTAAACCAGATTCCAGGAATGGGGAACTTAGCATTCATACAGTTAATTGAACGTTTGTGGGGAAATATTTTCATTTTTGCTGTGTGGAAATATTTTCATTTTCACGTGAATGCAATAGTGATTATAGTAGTTTCACATGGCTGGACACCAGGTGCCCACCAAAATCACTGTATTCCTCCCCTCCTCAACTGGACATGAGAGAGAAAATATAACAAAAGACTTGTGGGTTGGGATAAGGACAAGGAAAGATCACTAACCAGTTACTGTCACAGACAAAACAGACTCAAATTAAATAAATTCTTTTAATTTATAGTAATTCAAATTAAAGCAGGATAATAAGAAGCAAACCCAAGTCTTGAAAACACCTTCTGCCTACTCTTTCTCTTTTCTCAGCTTTATTTTATTCCTGATTCTCAACATCCTGACCCTTCTTCAGAAAATGAGACGGGGCACACATTGACTCTGTCCCTTCTTCCTCCTTAGAAAGAGAACCACTTACACCCTTCCCCTGCTCTGGTATGGAGCCACTCCCACAGGAGACAGTCCTCTACAGACTTCTCCAACCCGAGTCCTTCCCCTGGGATGTAGTTCTTCATGAGCTGTCCCAGCATGGGTCCCTTCCATGGGAAGCAGTCCTTCCGACTGCTCCAGTGTGGATTCCCCACACAACCACAAGTCCTGCCAGCAAACCTCCTTGGGAGTAGGCTTCTCTCTCCACATGTCCACTGGTCCTCCAAGGATCTTGCCCTAGCTTGGGCTTCCCACAGGGTCACAGCCTCCTTCAGGCGTTCACCTGCACCAGAGAGGGGCCCCTCAGAGGCTGTAAGTGGCTATTGGTTCTCCCGGGATCTACAAGGGCACCTGCTGTCTCACTATGGGCTGCAGGGGAATCTCAGCTCCACTATTGGAAGCACATCCTTCCTGTACTCCCACACTGACCTTGGTGTCTGCAATGCTGCTTCTCTCAGACATTCTCACTCATCTCTTTTCTGACTGTACTTGCTCCTGCACAGTAAGTTTTTTCCCTTTTTAAATCTGCTGTCCCAGAGGCACTATCAGCTTTGCTGCTGGGCTTAGTCATGGTTCATGGCAGATCCAGCTGGGAGCTGGGTGTCATTGCCTCTGCAGGACATGAAGAAAGTTTCTAGCAGCTTCTCACAGAAGCCACCCCTGTAGCTCTCCCACTGCCAAAAGCTTGTCACCCAAACCCAACAAACAATTCTTCAGTATCTTAGAATATAATGATTCATTTTAGTAGGATGTTCTTTGTTTTCCTATATATCATGCGGGGAGCATTTATTAAACTATGCTCTTAAAGGCTCCACTTTAATGGAAACACAAACCAAGTAATTTTTTAATGCAATTTCTTTTTCTCTGTTGTTATCCACCATGTCTCTGTTTATTTTCTCACCTTTCCCATTTCTTTTAATCTACCTTCAAAGAGATTTCTTGTTCCTTCACCCTGTCTGAGCAAGGAGAGAAATCAAGCACTGTCAGTTTATTAGATAAAATTCCCCAAATAAATTGAAAAGTCATATTCATATTTTAAATAATTTGGCTCTTCCTGGATTGATTTTATTGTTATTATAATTTACAGAGGTCATTAAGCTAGTTCTGTCACAGAAAAGTCTTCCTGTGTCCCAGCAGTCATACAATACTGGGCGTTTGTCTACATAGGGATACCTACAGGGTTGTCCTGACTTCATGTCACACTTGTTGCTAAGGCTGTACTTACAACATTATTCTAGTAGTTATTTATTTAACCACTTTGGATTCTTGCTACCACCCAATGATTCCTCAGATAATAACATGAAAACAGTAATTGTTTAATCCAAGAATGTAAGCAAGCATATTTTTGAATTCTTTCTTTGGCCAAAAGAAAAGCGTCTTACGGCTTGCAATGCTTCCTGTCACATTTTGGCTAGAATACGGCAAAAGGCAGCCAAGATTTTTCATATGGGATATTATAATTAGATGCTAATTACATTCCACTAATTAAATTTGAGTAGGCACCCAAGGATGATTCATGTTTAATAATTCTGTGGGCAACCTCACTGTGACGTGTTTTTCTGGATTCTTTTGAACCATTTTCATTGTCATGAATATGCATTACTGTGTTCAACATGGGCTTTTATAATTAATCGATAGACTGGAATCATAAGAAAGTTGATAAATACTGTCACAATTTAGCATTTTCTTTAGAAAAATCGTAGGTATATGTGCTCTCTAATAATAGGACAACAATGCTAGAAGCAGAGATAGTCCATTTACACATCAAAAACAACAGGTCTGTGGTGTATGAGACAATAACTAACATTTATATGGCAAGTTAAACTTAAAGGTAAAATAATTCCTGCCTGCATTGCAAAACTTTGAAATTTGTCTACTCATTTAAAAGCTTATATGTCCATATGTTTGATTTGTTTTTATTTTCATTCTACTGCTTATTTTCAAAATTTTTCTATCAGCACCTACACTTTCAATCTATCTATTTAACAGTAACAATGTACTTCTTCAAACCTATATTGAGATGAAATCTCAATAACTTAATCTAGCCTTTCTAATAGGAAATAACTCATTATACTCTTATAGTAGACTGAAGAAGGCCTCTATGCCTTTCCTGAAACTTTGAGGAGAGCTCAGGCAATTACAGACTGCGTGTGCTGCTGCTGGTCACCTTTGCTTTCCTGGGAACAGTTGTGATGTGTCAGACTTAAATTGCAGGGAATGCAAACTGCTGCCTCTCTAAAGAAAATGCTCTCATTATTTTGGTTTGTAAAGCTCATGTTTACATGTTCTTTCTGTCTCTGTCCCTTCTTCAAGTAATTCCCTCATTTCTCTCTACTGAGTAGAACACCAACAGCCTCCTAATTTGTTCACCTTGACCACTATACCCAAAGAGCACATACAGAGCAAATTAACTCATTCTTTCATGATGTAAAAGAGATAAATGAGAGCATTTTCAGAATCAGAAGTGAATTGACCTCCCACTACTTTCCAGCTAAAGTGGTCAGATAGAGGAAAAGAAGATTAGTTTCTCAGCAGATTCCTACCAACAAGATTCTTTTTTTCCTTTCAGTTTCCCCTCTGGGGATCTTTTGCTCACCTCACACTTGACAGAAGTATTTAGTTGCTTGACTGCTGTGGCTGGGGCCAGTGCCTCTCAACATCTCAGAGGAAGCACCCGGGGACTGCTGCTGCACATCACCATTTCCTCTGGGATACTGCTCCTCATTCCTGAGTACTTAGACCTGTGCTCTGTCTTCTGTATCAGTTTCACAGGTTTATGGCAAAGAATAGCCCATCCTCCTTTCTACAGATAATGACAGTCAATTTTTGCTGAGTGTTGGTATTAAATGCAGGTTTGAACTTACCATTTGAAAGTCTGTGAGAAAAAGAGAAGAGACCAGGCTGTACTTTTCATGTACATTTAAAAAAAATTGTGTGAGCTAGATAAAATCACACTTGCAATAAATCCACATATACAAAATAAAAAAGGTAAAGGTAACATTTATTTTCACTAGGCAGTAAATCAGTCGTGTTCACGTGTGATTGATCATGTTGTTTCAGAGTGGAAACCTTTATAAAAATATTGCTTAAAAAAAAGTAAGCCAACCAACAAACCAACCAATAAACAAGCTACTGCAAAAACCCAACCCAAACCTTTTGATAAATAATACTGGTATATAAGTATAGTGTTAATATTTGTTTGCAGTTTTAAGCTTTGAGAACCTGGAGAAATAAAAAGTTAGTTTAGATAAAGATACTGTAGCATATATAACTTCAGTTAAAAGCCATTAAAGAGGAAAGAGAAACAATTATCACTGAGAAGGAAGAACTCTGCTATATATATGACTCTGAGGTGATTCCATGATCACCAATGATCTTCTGCAACTGTGTATGAAAAAGAAACTATATGAGATCAGAGCTGGGTGCATCATTATTTCAGCTACCTACTAGAGATACCAAGGACTGCAGACCAAGGAGAATATTTGGGTAGTTGGTATTGACCCAGTAGGGTTTAAAATAATCTGCAATACTGTATGTGAGTACTGATTACAGGAAAATGCTCAATAATTACCAGAGGTAGCCAGTTGTTTGATATACACCCCTTTGCCAAAATGTTGCATCCAGCTCCAGATTAGCAGCACAGTACACAACATACATTCTCATCAGGTTTTTATTAAAATTCATTGAGTATAAACAATATTTTAATGTTTTCTTTTGTTTTGTTCCCTTTTCCTCTCTGCCTTACTCCCTGCTTCAAGGTGGATAAAGCTATTACTTTTATTCCAACAGATTTGAATTCCCCTTAAGGCTTTTAGTGACTAAAAATTGTTACAGTATTCTGGCTGTGTTCAAGTCAGATTAATAGCTTGGACTCTCTGGGAAGAACACCAAAAATATAAATTCTAATAAATTAACATTTATTACAGACAGCTTGTGGCTGCATAAATTTCTACTACATATTAGACAAGTTAATATTTTTCCTCTTTTTATACTGCTGTCCTGGTTTAGGGAAAATCTGGGAGAAAACCTTTAAAGGGGTTTCTCTAGAAAGCAGATTCAAATGGCCTCACTCCCAGCTGGTTTGGGAAAATATTTCTTTAGAGAAAAGTGGGAAAAAAAATGTTTATTTTTCAGACAAAGCATTCATCAGCATTAAAAAAAAAAAAAAAAAAAAAAAAAAAAAAAAAAAAGAACCATATTAAACAATAACACCTTCTGCCACTCTGAAGAGATGACAAACTCAGAAAGTCCCCTTTGTAGGCTGTCTTATCAGTCTGTTATCCTGTTATCAGTCCCTCTGGCACTGGAAATGCCATGGCCTAAGCCAGGCCCGGTGGGCACAGGTGGAGCTGCTGGTGCTCTCCTGGGTGCTCAGTCCAGAGCAGGTTCAAACAGTTCCAAGGAAAAAGAAAAACCATAGCCCAGGGAGCTTCTCTGCCTCAGCTAGCTAAAAACTAACTAAAAAGCAAAGGAGAGCTGTCTCCACGCTTCTTCTTCCCCCCATTCATTCTTGGAACTGGTCTTAAAGGTGCAAAACTTACTTCTGGGTGAAGTAAGAAACAGACAAATCGGGATACAAGCACCATAAAGTCACCCAGGACAACTGCTTTATCATAATCTTGATAAAATCAGCTTAAGCCTTGATATTTACAAAGATATGGCACTACATACCATGTAGTGATATGGCATAAATATTAATTATGTGAAATGAGCAAGGTAGAGGTGTGAGGAAACCGCATGTGTTGGACTTCTCAAATCTCCTGAAGGCTTATGGTCTCATAATAGACAGAGTCCAAATATGAACTCATGCAATATTGTCCCAGATGTAGATGAAAGAATCTGTTTTATTTTATGTACGTTCCCAATTAATTATACATTTACTCAAGTAATTCCTGTGTTTGGCTGTCGTTTGGTGTGCAATGATGAATCAAATTTTTGATCAGCTAGAAATGTAAATGAACAACACGTAACATATATATAAATAATTGTAACTAAGTCTAACAGGGACGTAGATACCATACTGATCTTAAATAATATCTGATTCTGAATTCTTACACTGGGGGTATTCCTTTGAGCTCAATATTTACTTACCTTTCACAGCAAATATTTCATTGACTAATAGTTTTCAGATATGATGTTACACAAATATAAAGAAAAGAAAGGAAAAAAAAGCATGTCTTTTATTTGGAACAACGCCTTAACCAAATACCTCCTAGTTCTAAATAATAATGCACAAAATGTGTTTTAGCTGTTAGGAAATAGTAATCATATATTTGTTTTGAATATGCACTTCGCTCCTTTGATTACAATTCAGTAGGGAAGATATATACCTGATTTAAAGCAAACTTAATGCATAAATTTTATGTTCAATTAGCTATCAAGCATGCTGTAAAAGTGCCTTGTACTAAAGGAAATACTATGTTATTTGTCATTGCTTTTATTGAGGTTTTTTAAAATCAATTATTTTCAAATTTCTCTTTCCTGACTTTGAAGTGTTCCTTTCTTCAAGGAGATGAAGAAACAAACTGGATGAAATCCCACACTTGTAAAATATGCTGAAGATCATTGACTTTAACTGAGTTACAGCAACTTACACAAGTAGAAGACATGACCCTTTCTGATTTATTTTGGCAAAGAAAACTTTTTCCTTTTTTGGCATTAGAGATGTTCTGCTATCACCAGTCACTAAATCTCTAGCAGCATTCATGTCAATACAAGTGAACATGCACTTGTAGCTGACAGCCCAAATAATTTAATAGTGACTTCTGTAGAAATTTCCAGCTTCCAAAACTTTGTATAAGTAAAAGTTTAAGAGTGATATTGAGAGGTAGATTTATAGTGATACAGATGAATAATGATTCTTTCTCATTATTTATTTATTTTTAAACATTGACCAAAAAAGGAAAGTGTATTTCGCAATAAATTTGAAGAAATACATTCCTCTGTTTGCACTTCTAGTTGCAATGAATTTTATTTTTCCACAGAACAGAACTTGTCATTTCCACTTTTTGTCTAGAAAAGAGAAAAACAAGTACAACAAATGTCTAGTTTGCTTTTCTTAGAATGCGACCTCTCACATCAATTTGGGCGGCTGAGAAGCGAACACTCCCACATGTACACTTGGACAGTGAGACTGGAAGTCCCTCAGCAGCAGGTGCTCCCTGATGCACATCTCAAAGCCTTTGAATGCGTGTAACAGCAATAGATCAGGCTGTCCCCAGCAGATTTCCATGCAGCTTGAATAGGAGGCAGGTCACAGCCAGGAAGACTTCTGGAAGTACTCCCAGCACACTCTCTATGATTAGTTCTTTCTACACAGCTCAGTCCTGAGTCTGTTATCCAATAATTAAAAAGAGGAAGAGAAGTTCTTACTAAGCTCTATTTTTTAGCTGGTTTGGGGTGATTTTGCTTACTGCCTCTTACACGAAAGCAGCACTCAATTTAAAATATAACACCAGTAAATCAGAAGCTCTCATGTATTTAATCTACCAAATAAATATGACTGAAATGTTTTCTTGAAATGTCAGAGACTTGTTTTCTTAGAAGATAGTCAGAAAGTATAACATGAAAGATGTGCTTTCCCAAGTGTCTGAAATCACCTCACATAGAAAAAAACCACTATGACAGATTTCTTAAGCTATATCTACAGCATAAAATAAGAAGAAACAAGAATTAAAATTGTCCATTATGCTTGCTGGCAGTTTTGTCCTAGGTCAGCTAGCAATTTGTCAGACAGCAGCAGTATACACACTGGGAGACTAGGCCAGGAATTATTTTGGAGAGAGTTGCCTGTTAATTTCTGGGCATCTAAGGAGCTCAGCAAAAATGCTGAAGATCTTTACTTTAAACTAAGAGTCCAAAGAGCAACTGAGTAAATAGACTGAACTTACCTTTATTGGTTTACAAATACAAATTCAAAAATTTACAAGCACTGAATATTAAATAATATATCTCATAATATCTATACATCTCACTCTGGATTTTCATTTATATCTTTGTTTCTAGTCTTCACCTTTCTATTTAACATGTAATGCTATACAAACCTAAACACTGCCAGAGAACATGAAGAATCCAGTTACAGATCAGAACCAGCTTTGGAAACAGAAATGGTTATTCTTAACCAAGTAAGCTCTCAAAGGCTGCTTCATTGTTTACACTGCATAGTCAAAGAAAAAATGTAGCCCAGAGCTGTCATCTTTGGCATGGCATTGAGTATAGAAACTATTTCACTTTAAAGTACATGAAGATTGTCTGAATTTGAATATGTTAGAGACATCTTTATCTTTCCAAACCAATCTGTCATCTTCTATTTATTAATAGAGTATTAATTCACCAATATTCCATTTCACTTCAGGTTATATTAACTGAATCCAATGTAGCATTATGTGCCAAAAAAGCACTGTATTAAATAGCATGAAAATACTAAAATTTTAGATTGAAATTGAGGATTGTATGCTCAAAGTTGAGATGCTATGGGTGGTTTGAAAGGTTATTGAGGTATGAAAAAGTTTCACAGAGACAGTGCAAGCCAACAGTTAGGACATTTGAAGTGTGTTCAGATTAAAGTCAATATTTATTTCTCTTATTGAGAAGAAAACCTATACTTTGGAAAATGTTAAAAAAGTCATGAAGGATTTTACTTAATGCAATTGCTGTTTTCAGTAGAAATTTTGTGATTATTTTCTTTCTTTTCTAAGTAGGTGTTCAATACACTTGAAAGGTAATAGATTGACAGCAGTAGAAATTGCCCAGTATCTACTAGGGACATAGGAGTGATGTTCTCTGATGAGCAGAGTGACCTCTGTTTTCTCATGTTTACACTTGTCAATCCTATCTTCAGTACATGTACTTTCATGAAAGATTTTTGTGAGATGGAATAACCCCACTGGCATCAGTTAAAAGTATAAATAAGTGTAAGCAATTGCAAGATGCGTGTGTATTTTATTTTAATTTTTCTTCCTTTGATAGGTTTGTAATGAAAATGATACACTTTGATAAGGAAGAATTCAGCCCACATGTTCCATTCTTCTAGACAGATAAACTCTCAGCTAGAAATAATATTAAACTAATAAAAAAACCCACTCCAAATAAGAAAACATAGATATTTTTTATATGATTATCTGTGAGTTTTGTTTTGTTGATTGCTTAGGGTATTTTTGTTCAAGTGTTATGAATTATGGTCAAGGGATGGAAGGAAAGACAAGAACAAACTGCAGAACAGACATTTTCTAAATGAGAACAAAGTACCCAAAACGTAAAAGAAAAGCAAATTTGCTTAATTGTTTACAAGTAAGAATAACTGCTTCATTAAGTACATTCTAATATCTACTAACAATTCTTTTATCTTAAAAATATGCATTGTCTGAGCAGGTATATCTATTCTGTGGGTGAAGATTGCACACACCACACACAAGTTTGTAATGTCACAGAAGATTCCTAAAATATTTTAAATAAAGTTTGGGTATTTTTTTCTTTTTCTTTTTTTTTTTTTTAATGCTTAAAATAGCCTTGTTATAAAAATAAAAGTGGTGAAAGTTGAAATAGCTTGGCTATGTGTTTTAGCTGGCCCTGAATCTGAGGCAAAGGCATATATATTTGATTTCCTTAACCTGTTTCCTTTCCTGTTTATTCAGAAGAGGTTTTTTGAGAGCACAATTTTTCAATGGATATATTTGTCATTGTTGTTTCATAATCTCCTCTGATATGTAATTTTTATTTATACAATAGAATTTTCCAAAGTTACCTTGAATAACAAAAAAAAAAGCCAAGAGAAGCCTGGGGTGTTGGGGCTTATTGAAATTTTTTGCAATTCTCAACAGCAGGATGAGTAAAAAAAAATATAAACACTATCAAACATAAAAAAATTTCCTTAAGAATGAAATTTCACAGTCTCATAAATTTACAGAGGTCCATCGATTTCAAGTGTTACGTTTTTGTTTCTGAAAAACTTAGACATTCACTTAAATAATGTAGACTTTGGAGCTAGCTGCCCCAAAATAAAAGAATCCACCTTTTCACTTACAAGCAACAGTAATGGATACAGATATGCGGCCTTATTCTCAAGTTTTGTTCTAGTCCAGATTCTTATTTTGCTGTCTCATTGTCTTAAAACTGGTCTAAGACAGCATAAGCAAATTCTAGTATATTATTTCTAGTTCCATCTGGCTAGACTGAAATCTACATCTATCCTAAATTATCTAAAGTAATGCTAATGAAGAGCTTGGATGTCCATTCCACATATATTACAACCCCTCCACCCCAAAAAAACCCAAACAACCAAACCCAAAACCACCAAACCCACACCAAAAAGTAGCAGAAAGAATTTTTCTCAATACATTAAAAAATACCAATATATACACCTGTATTTATACAGTTGTCTAAGAAGTTGCTTTACACTTTAGTTTTTTCAAATCAGACAAGTATCAAAACAGAATGTTTTAATAATGTTGTAAAACCAGGTAGTCCTGCATTTTAAAACCTTTTGATCTCTTTGAATGTTGAAACATTTTTAAGAGAGGTGTGATAAATTTCCACACTTAGTATGACTATACAATATCTTTTCCTTTAAAGAAAGATTTGAATTAGAAAGGTCGTTTCCATGGGAAAAGAAAAAAAAAAAAAACACCTCCTGAAAAAAAAATACAAAAAAGTAATTCCTCGAAACACCCAAAACAAAAACAAAATATTATTCCAAAAGTAGGATAAGAAAAACCAAAACCCAAAAGAAGGGAAAAGGGGAAAAACCTGTTAACAGTAACGACAAGAGTTTCTGTTGTTCAAGTTCCTTGGATTATGACCTGTCTATCTCTCAGGATTGCTAGAGGAAGAGCCCTTGACCTATAAAATCCAGGAATCTGTGTACAACAAGGCAACCGAATACACACAGAGGACTGTAACTTTTAGATAAGATCTTTGTGTAAGTAGACCAGGAGAAGCATTGTTTAATTAACCCACATATACCTTTTATAAATATATGGAGTTTCTTTGTGTGTTTGAGTTATTTATAACAAAAAGATTTTTCTGCATTTTATCTTTTGATAGCTGAGACACATAGCATCAGGTAGTCCATAATCAGATATGTCACTCCTAATAAGTGAACTGGATCCCTCAAAAACAAATCATCTATTCCCTGGAAAAATGCATAGACACTCAAGGAGGTGTCAAATTTTATTTTGCTGGCAGAGAAGAATGTTTCATATGGTTAGGGACAGCTAGGAAAGCTTCTTTGAATCTTTGGTGGGTGAATGTGTCTCTGTCTGAGGGAACTAGAGGTTATTGGTAAGACCTATGTTTGATATTTCTGCCAGCATTCAGAGCAGCATTACAGCTCCCCAAAGCCAGACAAGGCATTGCCTTACCTAAGATGCTTTTAGGCTCACTACCCTGGAGGTGATGAAATGAGGGGGAAACTAGAAAGTTGTGTGGGAGCTGTAGAAGGAAAAATGGCAGTAACATCAATAAGATTATGCCACATGATGTAGTAAAGAAGAGGGTGTTTTTATGACTAAATGCGTGTGTGACTTGCATGTTTTATAACTCTTAATTACTCAATAAATTACCATATGCTCTATTTATACAGAAAGGAAGCAGAAGAATAAATAGCAGGAGATCCAAAATCAAGCAGTCAAGATTACATAAAAAACACATTCAGGATTTTGACTATAGTCTGGCCAGAAAATGTCAGGACATGGAAATATTTGGTTATAATGATATAGTTAAAAAATCAAAGTATTATATTTTTTTAGGCAGCCCTAAATTAGGTGAGGTTGCAATTAAGGATATATATATGCACTTGTGGGCTAGCAAGATCCAGGCACATTTTTTAAACTTGATTTTGACCTCAGTGAAATGATTATCTTTTTCAAATTATTATACTGTCACTGGCTAGTGTTGAAATTAAAGGTCTGTCAACCTTGCCATTATAAATGCTGATATTTAGGAGTTTATAACTCAGCTGTAAAAATTTCCTTCGGGCTCAAAGTTGGCAGCACAGGCTATAAGCCAGAGCTGATTTTCCTCCCACAAAACCATTAAAGAGTATGTTTGGACTAAATCTGAGGATATTGGAGCAAACAAAATATAGGCACTAAGTACTTTTTTGATACTTTTTATGTCTTACATAAAACTCAAGAACACCTTTTATCACTTTGTTTTATTTACTGGAGTTTTTTTCTTTTTAGTTGAGTTTAATGCTCATAAGAAATGCCAAATTTACATACCTGAGTGGTGAAATCTTTCATTTACTTGCAAAGAAATTCTTTTACAGGCAATTCTAATTTGAACATCTCTACAAATGTATCTTTATCTTCCAGTAGCCTCTGGGATCATGAAATTTAGTAATAAAAAAGAAGACTAACAGTGGATTATTTGCAGCAGCATTAATAACAATAACAATAATAATAATAATGATGCAGATTATATCAAATTAGCACAGCAAAATAGTTCTTAGCTTTAAACATTTACAAGACCGTGATTTAGAGCTAGAATATTTTTACTCCTCCACTACTTTAGGCACTACATCATCTCTTACACTTCACAATAGTATTGATTTTTTTCAAAAGGTGTTATTTTGTTTGTTTGTTATTTGTGTCTGCACTTGTTGGGAGATAATTTCAAAGAGCTGCTGTGGTATGAAAACTTTTATTTATTTCAAGCTATTCATGTTCACAAATCATATCCATTTTTATGTAGCAAGTTTATCTTTGTCTGGTGTTGAAATCTCTAGTACAGTTGTAGATGTTGACTGTAGTTCTTTCAGTCTGAAGTTTGAGTGGGCTAATTATGTCAGGACTTTTATCCTGTTTTCATAGTTTCACTTGCCTATGATCATCATTGCAAAAAAGGATAAGGGAAAAGACTTTAAATTAGGAACAGGAAATGACACAACCAAGGGAATAAATAATGGGTTTCTTTGCTGTTGTTGATGTGTGTTGAAGGTAAGATGGCACAGGTTGTCCATCCAAAAGCAGGGAAAAAATAAATTCAATAACAACAAGGCAGTTATTTTATAATGAGTAAAATGAGTTCCCATAGATATGGAAGTTGCTGCTAGAGAAAACTTAATGGCTAAAATGTACATGAAATGAAAAGTAGCAGTAAAGTTACTAAAAATAATTAACTGAGACCTCTTGAGTAAAAGAATACAACATTTTCACGGATTCAAAGGATATTCTGAGTTGGAGGGACCCATAAAATCCAGGTCTTAGGTAAATGGCCCATGCAGGGATTGAGCACACAACCTTGGTGTTATAAGCACCATGCTTTGGCCAGCTGAGGCAATCTCAGGGTGAAAACAGGAGATTTCTAACTAGCAATTTGTGAGAAGCTGGAAAAGAATTTATGCTACATAATTGTCCTTTTTATATACTCTGTCCCAGAAACCCTTAAGAAACTAGGAGTAAGCATGTGTGTGCATGTGTCTGTGGAAAAAAAGAAGATAGGAAAGTAAATCATAAGTTTTGTGCAGAGGTATACAGTGCCCAACTGTGTTCCTACTAACTAAAACAGAAATTTCTATTGTAATTTCCATATTTGGAGTAGTTTTGCTTGTAGTTCATGTTGCACTGAAGTGATTTTCAGGGTATTTACTTTCTTTCATATGTATTTACAGAAAAACACATTTTCCTCAAATCTACAGCATTAAATGTGTGTGCCAGAAAATTATATTTTCATGCTTTCTTGCATACTGATAATAGTCCACAGGGCATTTAAGAACTTAGACATTATTATTGACTACCCAGAGAAATATATTACATTAGGTTTGTATTTCTACTTCAGGCATTATTTATTTAAACATGTAAATAAAATAAAAATTAAATATCAAAATGGTACATTAGGAACTTCAATATCAGTGCAGAAGTAAGAAAACCAAATATTAATGCTAGAAATATACATATATTTCACCTCATAAAAGCAAGATCTTCTCTTGCATACACTATGTATAATGGGACAAGTTAAAAATAACCCTTGTATCCTAAATTTGAATTTCATCTTCATTCCAAGCAAAAAATTGTTCAAATGGATTTTGTGAAGCTTAATGCAAGACTTGATGTTGTGGTACATTACTTGCCTTTAATTTGCTTGCAAATTGCCGTTCAGCTACAGAACTCAGGGTTAGTCAGAAACAAGCTTGCCTCTTTTATGATTCCAAGTATTATAGAAAATTATTGAGAAGCCTAAACACTTTCACAGTCAGATTAGGACTTCCAGGACAGACTGGCTTCTGGTGGAGTAGCAACCTCATAATCCCTAGAACAGTGGACTTATCCAAGACTTTCAAAAGTACCAAGGTTTCCAGTGAAAAAGCAAGAGGGCCTGAAGGCACCACCAGTTTCAGAATAGTCAGGGCAGGAGGAAAATCTGCAGCTTTATAAAGTTTCTGCTGAAAGATATAGGCAACACTGGTATCCATAATGTCTCTCAAACATTCTGTGAGCTGTTTTAACCAGCTACCATTTTAACAGGAAACTGTTAATTCTGGATTTTACCATCATTTTTTTTCCACAGGAGCTGTGAATGGAACTAACAGAAAGTCAACAGTTTCCATGGTTTTGCCATTTATTGTTGTTCTTTTTCCTTTTGAATGAAGACAAAAGATTTTACAGCAATTTGTGAAGAAAAAAAGCAGCAAAACAAAATCCAAACATTTTTAATAATATTTTTTTCCTCACTTGTAACAGGAAACATATCCTTACAGTCTTACTTACCCTACCTAGTTCTCTTATTCTCATCTTCTCATGTCTCTGATTAAGTCTGTCAAAGATTTATTCTTTCTCAGAAGTAAGAACCATTGTGTTGCAATACTCATCAGAATCAACACTAAAAAGGTTTCTATTCTGTTGAAGCATTATTCTTTGAAATACATTCTGTTTAAGTTTCCAGCCAACAGTAATACTGAACATCAACCTCATAGGATAGATTTTATGTTAGCACTTTACATGAGGGGTTATACAACTATAACTTAAGTATTATATGATGGAATTTAATTAGGTCAGATATGAAGTGATAATATTAAAATAGTAAGTTGTACTCATCGTGAAGAAAGGTTCCTTGCTTTATAGCCAAAAAATTTATGTGTGCTCTTGGAAACTTTAATGCTGGCAAGAATTTCCTTAAGAACAGTCTATAATTCAAAGTATGTAAAAGAAGAACTTATGTACCTTGGCTGTGAATTTCAGCTGATTCTTCTCTGAATAAAATATAAAAAAAAAACTTAGAAGGAATCTGATACATTGGGTGTTAAAGACAAAAAGTTGATTTAGAGGTTTATTTTATAAGAAATTTTCAGGGAAATCTTTTGCAAAATATAACTACAGGAGAATGTCCCTTCATTTTCAAAATACAGCACTTCTGAACCTCTTGAGTAAATTTTACCTCTCTGAAAGTCACTTATATAGTTTCAATCCTTTGCTCAGTGTGACCTGTGAGATTTTGAAGAATATTGAGTCATTGCAAGCTGTACAGGTTGTATCAGTCAGCGGTTAGTTGCCAGGCAAGGGCTTTCTTGCCTTTACTATGAAGTAGCAACTGGTCAAGTACAAACAATGGATACAAATTCTAGAACTGATCAAGAGGGAACTGAAATGTTCTCCCCGTCTTATTTATTCTGAGAACTCATTATCTGGAATTGTTAGTGAAAATGTTTTCTTTTCTCCAAAAGATTAAGTTCTCATATTCATTCAGAGTTATGAAAATTACTTCTTGGTCAAAAGTTTGCTAAATCAAAATCTTTTGCAAAAAATTTACATTTTTACATTTACACCAAAATATTTTCAAGTACTCTATTGTAAATTTTAGGTTGGAAAAACCATCAGCATCAGGCTTTCAAAACATATACAATTAGCACAATTTGATAAGGAATGTGTTTATTCACAACAATATTTTTGGTAACCTAAGTGTAGATCACATCCTAATTTTGAAACTGCTTGCTGAGATGACTCAAGATACCAGAAATAATAATTTATTTTATCTTTTGTCTTTTTTAAAATTTAATTTCAGATTTATTCAAAAACTTTTCCTTAAAACAGAATTTATAGACATACTTTCCTTCTAATGCAATAAGGCTTTTTCTCAAGAAACAGTGCAGAAGTTCTTCCACCCATTAAATCACCCAAAAATGTGCTTAGAGTCTAACAGAAGTCTAACAGGTAGTGTCAGAAGCACTGCATAATATTTGCATTAGTAAGGTAAGTATGGAACATCTCTACTAAAATGTTGATTTAAAATTCCTAAGTATCTTTTCAGTGACTTTGGCTCCAGGTGCCCAAGAAAGCTGCAGGATAATTTCTCAGACATTGTGACACTAAAAAATCTACCAATCCTCATTGAATTGCCCGGATCCTGCAATGAAAAGCCAGGTTCCACAGTCCTGTTCTTCTACCAGTCAGTTTCCCTGTGACTTGAGGGAAATACCCAGACCTACTCAGGCAGAAGAATCGCATCTCAGCAGGGAGGGTGAAGCTAAAAATACAAATGAAGGAACAAAGTTAGCCTTGAGCTCCATCTGTCTCCTTGCTGTTTGTACTGGGTACTTTGTCAGCTGCCTTGCCTTTTCTTTAAGGATAAAAAGAGAATGTAGAAAGGAATGACTACCAGTGCCATGAGTCTGGAAATCTGCTCAGGTCTGCTCACTGAACAAGCTATAAATATAGCCACAGCTGTTTCTCTGAGACCTTTCTTTTACACTTAAGACACAGATTTTTTTATTCATCATGCCTATGCTGTTCTAGGCTGCCCATTTCTTCTCCTTCTCCTTCTCCTTCTCCTTCTCCTTCTCCTTCTCCTTCTCCTTCTCCTTTTCCTTCTCCTTCTCCTTGTTGCTGCTGCTGTTTTTGCCATTTGTTTGTGTGAAGGTTCGTCTGACTGTAAAAACATCATATAGTCACTTTATCTCTTTCAGCCTATGATTTGTGCAAAATCTATTAGAATTGTTGCTTCTGAAAAGAAACATGATTTACAGCAAGTTCTACTAGAAATGTATGAAAGATAGTGAAACTGTAACTTCTCACTTGCCACAGCTGTTAGAAAAGGTACATGAAACAGATAAAACACAGCAAATGTGGCTTTTGCCTTATAAGTTTTCCAGAACTCAGAAACATGGTTTAATTTAATTTGCTCTTACAATGAAAGCTAAATCTATTTTCCTTTTAACAAAAAATATGTGGTTTTGTAGCATGAAATTTGTGTATTTTTAAAATTTCAGTTTTTCTAATGGCTTTCATATTACTATTACCTTTTTCTTTTTTTGATTTGGATATTTATTTCCTACTATGTTTTAAAAAGACTCTCTCTAATTACACGTGCAAAGAACCCACTGCAGTCAGAATCTGAAGAACTGAATAGGACACAATTTAAAAAATGTGGTAAATGTAATGGTTTGTCTTGAAGTATAATTTTATATATAATTTTATTTATTTATTTCTTTATTGACTCTTGGCAATGTTCTCCTTTGACATCTGGGTTCTATTGTCAGCCCCTTGTTACAACTCTCTCCGTGGCTTTAATATTTCACTGTTTCTTTATTTTTTAATTCCCATCTTTGTCAGACTCATTCAACAAATAAAAGAAGAACACTCTCTACTGAATGTTCATTCAGAACTTGAACTGAGATCTTTAACCTGGGGAACTCCTAGAACTTTCGCTGTTATGTCCACATCAGGACACATCCTGCAACTGTTCTCAGCTGGGAGGTGGCAGGCTCATGACCGTTTACTCAGTGCAGGTCTACCACATTATGAATGTTTACTGAGGCGAAAATATTACAAAATAATCCCTCTCCACAAAAAATCCAACACACAAAAACCCAACAAAACAAAACAAACAAAAAACCCCCAAACCACCACCAAACAATACCCCACTCCTGCCATTTCTTCCGTAATCTAGTGGCTTAAGTGCGGGAACACTAAAAAATCTTTTAGGTCTATAGTTATCTTTTCTTCTTTGAGATTCCTCAGCACGAAAAAAGCTTGGGTAAGAAGAGAAGGAAACTTTGGTTGTTCTTCACAGAGGAAACAAGAGAAACACCTTTCTGCCAAAAACACATCCTGGCTCTGTGTATTTGGTTTCCACAGCAAAGTTTTGGTATTGGGGGTACTGCAGGAATAGTTTCTGTTAGAAGGCACTAAAAAACTGCCCAATGTCAGACAGAATGTTTCCACCAGCCACAGGATGGACCTGTCTCTGGCCAAAGCTGGGCCAATCAGCCCATTGGTGGCAACTCTGGTATATCATATTTCAGAAAGGGTAAAAACTGCCTGAACCACCAGCCAGGATAGAGAAGTGAGAAAGTAGAAAACAAGCAACCCTGAATACAGCAAGGTCAGTGAAGCCAAGGGAGGAGGTGCTGCAGGTGCTGGAGCTGAGATTCCCCTGTAGCTCCTGGTGCAGACCATGATGGGGCACCTGTGCCCCTGCAGCCTGTGGAGGTGCAGGGTGGGGCACACATCCACCGGCAGCCCATGGAGGACCCCTGCCAGAACAGGAAGATGAGATGGGGCTGTGACCCCATGGGAAGCCCATGCTGGAGCAGGCTCCTAGCAGGACCTGTGTGCCTGTGGAGAGGGGAGCCCACTCTGGAGCAGGTTTGCTGCCAGGACTTGTGACACCTTGGGGGTCCCACACTGTAGCAGCTGGTTCCTGAGGGACTGCAGACCTCTGGGAAGGACCCATGTTGGAGAAAGTCATGAAAGACTGTATCCCATGGGAGGGATCCCATGCTGCAGCAGAAAAGAGTGGGAAAATGAAGTGGCATCAGACAAAAACCATTAAGAACTGACTGTAACCCTCATTCTCCATTTCCCTGCGCCACTCGGAGAGAGGAGGTAGGACAGCTGTGAGTTCAGCTGAACCCAGGATGATGGGCGTGTGGGGGAAGGTGTTTTTAGATCTGTTCTTGTTTCTCAGTATCCCCATATGCTATAAATTGTCAATAAATTCAAATAATTTCTCCAAGCTCAGCCTGTTTTGCCTGTGATGGTAATTAGTAAGTGATCTCTTCCTGTCTTTACCTCAACCCATGAGATTTTAATCATATTTTCTCCTCTGCCTCATTGAAGTGGGTGAGAGATTGAGTTGCTTGGTGGGTACCTGGTGATTAGCCAAGATCAACACACCACACCATAACCCAGACGGAAAAAGGGAGTATACTTAAGGTATAGGCAAATTATATTGAAATTATTCTTATTATAGACTCAGAATAGAAATAATTTCCCTTTTATTTTTCTCCCTTATAACAGTGTGGTTTGTTAGCATTTTAAATGGGAGGCTCATGGCTCTTTTTTTATAGACCAAAGCACCTTATTTGATAGGAACAAGGAAAATACAAATGACAAAGATTTATATTTTCAGAAAAACTAAAACAAATAAAAAATTTATTGGAGATTTTTTAAAAAGAGAATCATCAAAATTATATGTAAGCATGCTGCTTACATATAATTAACATTAAATGTGGCAAAACAAAATATCTTTTTTTCTGCATCTTAATCTCAAGTGCTCAGTTATGACAGAATTTGGGTTTTTCAAAACACAGGTTTGTAAAGTGAAATACTGATAATGACCTAAGGAGTAGGGAAACTGTTACTTCTCTTTTAAAATAAATAGTATAGTAAAAATGTCAGCGATTTTTTTTTTCTGTCAGAATAAAGTTATTTGCTTAATAAAATGAAATTTTCATGTTCATTTTAGAACATATAATTTGTTGATTAATCTATCCCTATGGAAATTTTATTGATTTAATTAGGGTGTAGATTATTTCTGTAGCTCCTTGTATTGGAATATTTCCTACAAGTGAAAACAGGTGTACTTAAAATGGTAGGATATATATTTCATGCAGTTACATGTGAAAGTATCCATAAATTGTATAGATTTGTTATTAAAGCAGTCACAATACTAATAACTTCAACAGATGAGGGCTACAGAAAAATCCCATTTTTGATTATTTACACATGGTACAAGAAACCTTCTGGCAAACTTGTTGTTTTGTTGAATTTAAAAAAAAAATAAGAAAGTATTCCCATAAAACATATTTTACCACATAAACTAGGAAAGTGACTAGCTAGTTTGATCATTTTATAGGAAATAATGGATTAGGATCATTTGCAAAGGGACTTGAGCACTGAACTATGTAATGTTCAGGTGCCCAGTATGATCTGTGAAATACACAGATTTCAGGTAGCCTAAGAATATTATGCTAAGTAAGTTTAGTTGCTGAAGGTACTGGAAGCAGATTAGCTGTACCACCTGCAAAGCATAAAACACATATGGAAAAAAAACCACTTAAATCCATGTTTCAAAGCAGCCAGTAAGCTGGCTGCACTATAATGCTAATAACTTTTTCTTCCTCTAAATTTTAGACCAAAACAATTATTAGGTATGGAAATAGCATCCCTCTAACACAGACGATCGAACAAAATGGACCATGAATATGCAATCAGGAAAAGAAAGGAAAAACATAGAGAGAAAGAGAGAGAGGAAGAAAGAAAGAAAGCCATTTAGTTACATGTGATGCCTGAGAGTACCATGGTTGGTGAAAAATGCAATGTGCCTGATCTGTAAAATAAAAACCTGAATAGTAGGTAGTAACTTATCCCCAATACAGTCTCATCCTGAATAAACTAAGGTAGCTAAGTTACAAAATTGAAATCATATGGTAGCTAAGTGCTGTGCTGCTGTCCGAGTTTCTCTAACTCCCCCGGGCAGGGGAGGAGGTCGCACCGGCTGAGCCTGAAATCATATGGTAGCTAAGCAAGATGCAGGGCAAATAGGTCCAGACCTAAGTTGTTTTTTTTTTTTACTTTTTGATGGAATGTTAAATCTGTAAACAGTTTCTAAGATTAGGCATGAGGCAAAGCTGCTAAACACCACTTATATGTTAAACCCACGGTGTTGAGTGTCTATGACATACCATTGTGGGATGCTAAAAATAAAATAAAGTCAGATTGAGGCCTTAGATGTGTCAGGATACATGAGATTGTGAATTTCACTTACATTAAGTTGTCAGCAATATACAGATATATACATTTAAAATGGGAACAGTGCTCCCTGACAATTATAGAATGTATTTATGTGAGTAGGCAAGTAGATCAAAACAGAACAGTACCAAGAGTAATGCACCTGTTGGTTCCAAATGACGTCTACAAGAAATGCTACAGTCTTGCAGAATGTTGTCATTGTCATCCTCTTCATAACTTACATTCAGGCATTCCTTAAGCTGACCCTTGCACTGTCTCCCACACTCAGAGGAATTTGCCACTCTCCTCATGACTGCTTGAAGGAAGTGCTACAAGGGATAGAGTGGTTCTAACAGAGGGGTGTTTTCCGTCTGATTCAGTGTCACTACCTGCAAAATAAAATGTGACTGTTGGCAGGCACAGGACATGCTTTTACACTACTTGATAAGATACATGATAAGCCACTTAAGGCTGGTCTTTGTCCATTACTAGTCTAGCTTATCAAAATTTTCAGTACCTTCTTTTGGATGGTTTTAATATCTTGTCACTCATTACTCAGGGCAATACTGTGAAGTATAACCAAGCCCTTGGAGGAATGATAGCTCCACCTGGAAGAACAAGAAAAATGTCAGCATAGCACACACTCACTGACATGATTTATTGGAACTTTCCTGTGTGATTTTGAATTCTCTTTTGTTTCAAAGGGAAAATATTACTTAATTCAGGAAGGCTTCCCTGAGAGAGGCAAAATAAACTTTCTGTATGTGAGCAATTTTGGAAAACTAAGGAAATTAAAAAAAAGAAAACTGAAATGTTGATATATACTTATGTGCTCATAATTTACTAAACATACTGGGAATTAATTACTCTAGCAATCATAACAAGTTGTTATGATGTGCTTCTTTAGTTATATATGGGTACCTAAAATAATGTATCCTAATTGATTCTTTAAATACTCTGAATTTTTTGAGCAAACCTAAACTTATAAGTATCCAGATTCTTCAGGGTTCTTGGCCTATTTGGCCATGTAGAAGATCTTCTTTATTTGAATAAATGTTGTGTGAGTGGTTTAAAAGGGGATATCAGCAGAAAACCCTTCATGGGCTGAGGCCAAAAGACTGATGGTTATCAAATCTTGTTCTATAAACCTAGGAAAAGCATTGTGATTTCATGGTGGTTTTTTTTTTTTTTTTTTTTTTTTTTTTTGTTTGTTTTTTTTTTGGTTTTTTTTGGGTTTTTTTTGTTGTTGTTGTTTTGTTTGTTTGTTTTTTTGGGTTTTTTTGGGTTTTTTCGTTTGTTTTTTGATTGGCTGGGGAGAGGGGGATGGTGTTTGTTTGGCTTAAATTCTTCCTTTTTAACTTGAACTATTGATTCATCTCCTTTTTTCTTTTTTGTCCCCACTTTTTGGAAAGGTCTATCAAATAGCCAGATTTTCTTCAAAAGATTTTGTATGAAATTTTTCTAAGATTTCTAACTAAACAAGCCATAAATATTATAGACCTAAAATACTTATAAAGTCTACTTATACACTGATGCTATTTTTCAAAGGTCTTCTAAATCTATTTCAGTTATGGGATTTTTCTTTATTCCTTGAGAGCCATGAAAAAGAAAGTAAAATTCTGAGAAGTCTGTTATTCTATCACATTTATAATGACACACTTAATGGCAATATATCCAGTGAGATGGTAGGAAGTCAGAGGACTTAAAAAGTTTTATTCAGGAACATTAAAAAGACTTATGTTAATGCCTGAAGCTTGAATTCAGAATCTCCAGAGATAAACACGTACTGTGCTGCACTACAACCATGCTATGTCTTGAAATACTTCCAGTTTATTTATTCTTAATTCTGTCACTCATTTGCTGCACTCTGAACTGTGTAGGAAGACTGATACTTTAATTTAGACTCCTGCCCTTAATAATGAAACAAGATACAAAACACTCTTATATGAATTCTTTGTCTCATAGCAATTGATTAACTTATACTACCAGAAGTAAGGCTTAGAAATATTCTATTTTTAATGGCTACCAATTCAAACTTCAAGACTGAGAAAATACAGTTTTGCCAAAATGTTAAACACAAGGCTGTCTGGAGAGAGTCAGGGTTGTTGCTATCTGTCTTGTTTCTAGGGTAAAACTGAACAATACATCTTCCATGAAGATTTCCATGTGTAAAAGTAAAGTATACATAGAAGTGAGAAAGATTACTCCCACAAGAAAACACAGTGGGCATAACTGTAGCTCAGTGTTAAAGAGATGGCTTTACAAAGGAAGACATTCATTCACAGAACTTATCCTGCAAGAACTACAAAGACTCACACAGAAGCTTAGCTGAAATGGAAACTGTCAAAGAATTTTTTAGGGTTTTCAGTGGTCTTTTCTGTCTTTTGTGCATATTTTACATATGTAAAAACCACAGTAGCTCAGAATATCGGGACAGACTTAACACATCAAGGAATTCAGTAGTTAAATACAGAGAGGTACTGATACTACAGTTCCTTCCCATTGACAGTGAACAGATCAGCTAGAATATTTATCTGAAATATAGTAGTCTATCTTTTATGTCTACAAAAGACAGGTTCCAATAACAAGATGGAAAGTAATAAAAGATAAGCATCCTCCCTCTTTTCAGACATTTCTTCTAAGACCGAGTTTTTAACTGATGTGACTGTAACAAATATACCATTTTTATTATAGAAACAATATTATTATTGTTATTAAATCTTGGAATAATTTCATCTAATGCATGGGGATTAAACAGCAAGGAACCACCAACTACTAACTCTTGTGACTGCTACTAAATGTTGGGAAATTAGCAATATCAAAATATTTAATTGAGAGGGACCAAGTCATGACTAATCAAAAGATTTTGAATAATTAAAACACAAGACATTGTATAGTCCATGCAATAATACAGGCATCTACAATTTTGGTGCATAATGCCTGTGTATAAAACAAAAGTATTCGAGGATAGATAAAGGAATATCCCAGTTCTCCAAGTTGTATGAAAATCTGGAGGAACATAAAGAATACTTATTCAACAAGGGCATAATAAAGCTAGAAGTTATTTAAACACAAATATAGTTGGTTTTGGCTAGCAGGTTGTTTTTTATTTTCTGTCTGAAAAGTTTCTTGCTAATTTGTTGTCAAAATAAGGAATATTATTTATCTTAAAAGTATAAGACTAAAAACCAAATAACAAACAAGAAATATTCTTAATTTGTTGATAGTCAGAAAAAAAACCAAACTAAAGTACTTTTGATACATTCTATTATGTATGTCTCTGTTAGTATTCTATCTGACCTTTCAATTAAGCCCAACCATGTTGTCAATTCAAGGAGCTTTGAATAAGGATTTGGAAAGTCTTAGCTGTTTTCCCAAATGACACAGCAGATTGCTTCAAAATCAATTTTGCTGCCATTAACAATTGGATTTTTTTGAGTCCTATATTAATGAGATAAGGAAAGTTAGTACTGAGATGAGTGTTCTAAAGCCCATTTTCCTTCATGTTATACACGCTTTCTGTGGATTTCCTACTTCATGTATAGGCCACAATGCCTCATGACTTTCTAAAGTCAAGGAAAGGCAACCCTTTTGTTAACCTTATATTCTCCTGGAACATGGAAACATGTTTTCACAGCATGGGTTAGAATTTAATTAGGAGCTATATCTATAATTTCTTCCCTAATTTTCTGTTGCACATATCATCACTTCTTATAGTACTCATTTGCATTGTAAGACTACATTTCCTGGGCCTGTGGATTTCTCTGAATGAGGATTGATGGATGGGAAAAATAAAAAAAAGGAATAATACCAAGACCTGAATTATTCCCTCAATATAATCTATTTTAAAAGTCCATGAGGTAGGAGATTGCCTGATCTTACCTTCCTCTTTAATCAGGCAAAGAGACACTTTGTGAGGAACTTTGAGCCTCTGGGACCTGATATGCCTCCTGTGTGCCCTACAGTGCTGGGGCTCAACTACCTGTGCCCTTTGTCTGTGCATTTTGGTGCAGCCCAGCTGTGCGACCTTGGCTTAGCTTTAATGAGAAGGAATGTTTAACTGAAATGGACCATGCAAACTAAAGCCTTACAAGAGAAAGGATGTAAAAAGACAGGCAGAAGTAAAGCTGTTTATACTCATGGTATTTCAGGACTTAAAAGAAAAATGCTGACATGAAGGAGTGCAAAAGCCAAGAAAAAAAGCAGAATGAGAAGGTAGCAAATCAGTAGAAACAAGGTTGACACCAAACCTTTTCCAGAAGCACAGAAAGGAAAATATTCTCTGTTTGACTGATAACTGTCTGGACAGTAAAAACTCCCGGGGAGTTTCTACAGATCCTGCAAGTCTGATAATCTGAATAGCATAATAGTCTGATACTCATGTCTGCTATATGTAGCTCCTGTATATAAGTTTTTATATATTATTTTTACAGAGTTTTTCTTCACATGGTAAAAGATGTGTGAAAAGTAGAGGTGGGAATCTGTAGTTCCCAGTGTTTCTTCAGTTACTACACAGAAAATTTAGAAAGTTAATTGGTGTCAAAACTTAGATAAACCTCATATACACAGAGTTCTCCAGTATTTTGAGTTAGCAGTCTATTACTTCTCAAATTTGCAGTGATATTTGCAAATTCATAGACCACAATTGAGGAAAACAGCTGTCTTTGACATTTCTGCATCATGTTAAAAAATAGAATGCAGAAATCTAAAATAATAAAAACAAAAAGTATGATAAAAGAATTGCATACTTATTAAGTTGTTTGTCCCAGGGCCAGTTCTCATAAGCCCTAGAAAAACACTTAATACACCCAAGGATAGCTCAGCTACACTTTGGGGGCATAAAATAAGCAGGATGGCTTCTGCTGTGGTGTTAGAAACAAAAAAGGTTTAATAAAGGCAAAATAACAAACAGAAAAACTCGAGCCAGGTACAGAGGTCTGCCCCTGGTAGAAACACTTCACACAAAAGCCCCTCTTCTCTTTTGTTCTGTTCTTTTCTACTTGATTGATCAGGCGGGACTTTTTGGCTTCTATCCAATTAGATGTTCGCTGCTGTTTGGTGTAGTCCCTGAGGCCCTATGAGGTGGCTTTACACCTAACAGTTGAGAGAAGCTTCTGGGTTTTTCCTTTTTTGGGGGACAAAGGTTAGTTTTTGCCACTCTGTCATTAGGGGGCGCATTCCTACACATACTATTCACCCTTGAAGAAGCTGACATACCAACTCTAGTTTAGTTTCTAGAGAAAAATAAAATCTAAAATGAGCCAGTTTCTCAGGTTTTGTTTTAATATTTTACAGCATGTTTTCCTTGTAAGGATAATTGTTCCTTACAATTAAGATAAATTCAAACATTCTGTGTAATGCATCATTACAGATGAAAAAACTTCAACCCCCTAGTAAAATATAAAGCTGATCTCACATTTTAAAATCTTATCCAAATATCTTCTTGATGTATTCTGAACATGATTTTAAGGAAATTTCATGCATTTTCCTGCAGAAAATAGTGCAAGATATTTTGATTCTGAAATCCTATCTTTCAGAAATCTCAGGGCCTATGAGCCAGATTTCAAACTATAAATTTTGAGTTGTATCTGGAAACAAAGCAGAAGTCCAAAATGCTTCTGGAATGAAGCATTATTTGTTAGATGTAACTAAGGAAAAAAACTATTAAAAATTAATGGTGGAGCTTATTTCACTTCTTAAAATAAGCATTTTATTTCCTGATCAGTATAAAAAAATATTCATGCCTATTGCTGTTAACTGAAGCATCCAGGATTATTTAGCACTTTATCAGCGTAAAAGGATCAAGGTAATAAAAGTTAAAATCGTTCTTGTGAAGCAGATTGCTCTTTTTTTTTTTTTTTTCCTTTTGAAAAAATCTTCTTATTTGCCTGAACCATGAGCTTGGGCTCTCTGACTTTTTACCGTAAGTGGATATGCCAGAAGATTCCAAAGACATGTTATCTTCGAAGAAGGGCTTTATTAGAACTCAAAATAATAAATCAGAGCAGATAAGGGGTTCTTTGAAATGGGATCTATACTTGCCAATCTATCAGCACAGCACAAAGCCCTGCCTGATGTGTTCACAAGTGAAACCTGTGTTTTGGATAAGTGCAGATTAACCTCAGGGGAGACATCCTCCAGGCAGAGCGCTTGCAAAGCAGGCTTGATGTCATCATCAGAGCCTTGTTTAGCCAAATATTCCATATTAATTTTCAGAAAGACCACAGAAAAAATAGGGTTTGCTCACTTTTTATTTACACCATGAGACTGACATGAAGAACAGAGGTATCAAAAAATTCGAGCTCATGAGAGGTATGTACACTATGAGTACACAGTACCTGCACAGTGGCTCTCAGATGATTTCACTGGTTATTCTTCAAAGCAGAGACGAGTTCATGTTTTTAATCACATTTTCTTCAATTTTCCCTATGTTATACATGCACCAGAACACATACAAGCAAACACACTCACACCTAAGACAAGATATTTGTCAGTAGCCTGTGCACCAGAGCTGCCATGAGTGCCACAGAAAGGAATAGTGTTTTATATTTAAAATGCTGGTACTAGCACACTAATTCCAGCCCTTCCAGGTTGCCATCTCCCTGTTAGGGCATTCACCATATTCACCCACCAGGCCTACAGACAGCAGGAGTCAACCATCATTGCTGCGATTATGAAGTGTGTGTGAGGAGCAAATTCCTAAAACCACATCTCCTGTACACCTTGGCACAGATGCAAGTAAATATATCACAGTACATGACTAAGGCCTTCAGAACAAGGCCGTGTATAAACAAGTGTTACTTTGTGTTAATGACTTCGGTGATGACAGAAAGTTACAGAGCAGCAAATGCAGGGCACTTGGTATATTTGACTTGGAATGGGACACCACTTGGCACAACATTCCCCAAACTTCTGGCTTAGCCCTGGCACAGAGGCAAATACATGGGCCAGATGAGAATCTGACCTCACCTTTTCAAAGCCACTATTACCTTCACAATTACCTTGTATTATTGTGACCAGAGAAAATAAAATTTTTACTGTGCACCCAACCTGTAAATCTTGCAGTTGCCCGTTTTCTCTATCAATAACACCTCACCTAAGACATGACTTGTTCAAAAAGAAAAGTCCTTAAAATGTTCTGAAAGTCACTAATCTTCTACAAGTCTTAAACCACTCTTTTCTCTTCTTGGAGTTTCCGAATCTCTGTAACATATTTGAAGGTTCCAAATTATAAACTTGGTCATCAAATCAAAGAATGGGATATATAACACACCTTTCACTAAGTAATACTATGACACTCACAAAAATGATGTTTTAGTTTCAAACCCTGAGTATCAAATACTTCATGATCAATATTTTTCCGGGGAAAACTTGAAAAAGCAAGCTGAATAGTGAGGAAATTCAGAACATGCTTGAAGTCTTCTGGTGAGCAGCAAAATAAATATTTTACTTAGTAGTGTGTCAGGGTGAGCAGACGTTACAGATTGTCTTAGGTAGAAGAGGAGCTTTTATCTGTAGGCAGATTAAAAAGTTAGAGAGCCAAGAGGCTATTAAATTGGGGTAGTTCAGTTGGAGGGGAAGAGCTATGTGAGAACTATCTAAAATAATCAGCAGTCTGGCAGTTAGTGTCGTTGCTTAGTTTTAAGCAACAGTGATAATTTGTTTTTTCATTTTTAAAATCAGAAACAGAATCAACCTGTACCCTCATCATTAGCAGTACTTTCCAAACTTTATGAAAACAAATGTTTAGTTCCATCAGACTCCCTCTCATTGATATTACATGATGACACTGTTAATTTTTGAAATGTCTGAAATTACAGCAATTAATTATATCATGAGGCTGGAATGATCTTGCCATCACTGCTAACTTTGAAGACTAATATTAAAAATGTGTGAGCTTCAAGAATGTGGCATTTTTAATTCTCACTTCAGCCACCTACTGTGTCTCTTCAAGGATTCATATAGTTCATTTAACAATGCTTCAGACTGCTTTTTCCACACTTAGCAGAATAATTGACATGCATGTTTGAAAAGTGATTGGGGGATTGTGGGGGATGGGTATCACCTTTCTTCTTCAATAATTTCATTTATGGAAAAAACAAACTTTCACAGACTTAAGGAAACTTTAGGTAATTTCACAGATTATTTGTTAACCTCTGATTAAAAAAAAAAAAGGAAAATGGAAAAAAATAAAGAAGTTTTGCACAGTTCCTCATGTCCTTGACACAAGCTCTAGCAGGAAGAGAAAATAGAATATCTGTTTTAACTCCTGCCTAACCAAAGTCATCCTCTTCCCCATACACAACCAGTAAAATGGAATGTTGTCATGCTTGGGACACGTGAGTTAACCCCCTCGTTTTTTCAAGATTTATCACAAGTGAACTTCTAAAGTCAAAATTGAAGGTTCTGCTCAAACTAATATATTTCTCTGATTTCATAAGTAGAATTACAGGTCAGGCAGAGAGGACAATGAATTAATGAAATCACAACCAATGAGCTCTTTTGAGTTTTGGAGGTTGTTGTTAATCAAAGGTAAAAGTTGGTTAGCTGATTTTTTAAAATTTGCATTTTATAAAAAAACTTCAGGAAATTTTTAATGCATTATCTGCAGGTTATAGTCATACATCTTGACATCATTGTACTATGCTTTAGTAGTTTAAGAGGACTTATAAATTTAGTCCATACCTCTCCTAGTTTCCTGCAAGAGATCAAACACGGGAGAATACACTTGCCTAAAGGAGCTACTTATTTTTTATCTTTGAAGTTAAGATGATATTGTCAGTCCTAATGCTAGTGAGAAGATACAGCAGATTTTAAAAATTTTACTATTAACTCTAAAAAGATGGGACTGCAAATATGCTGAGATTCAATGTTCATGAGCTATTAACTTTCCTGGTCCTACTAAGTTCTTATTTCTGAGATCTCTTCTCCTCAAAAGGGTTTCAAAAGAGTTATATTTCCATTTTTCAGCTAAAAATTAATTTATTCTTATACCTTGTCACTTCTCATCAGAAAAAACTATCACTGAATAATAGGGCTTACTACAGACAGGTGTTTCACTTTTAGTTTTTGTTTATTTTTCATTTAGTTATAATTGACACTTTGAGGCTGTGATAGGCAGTGGCACTCCATCATTTTAAATTTTTTTTATACTGCAGGTACTTGCTTCTATCTCTGGCACAATATTAAAACAGAGTTTAATAATAAAAATCAATACTCTGAATTATATTAAACTGTTAAGAACTGATGAGCATTTAAAAAAGTTGCTCTCAATCCATGTTCCCTCAGATAAGAAAGGCATTTTGCTAGCATCAGAACCCTTTTATCAAAGCATTTTATCTGACACAGTGCAGAAGAGGAAAACCTGCCACCTTTTAAGACACACACACACACACATACACACATAAACACATATTCCTTACTGTAATCCAGTTTTATTACAGTGCTAATTCTGTTTTACTTTTATAGCTATGACAGAGAATTTCTGAAGAGTTTAGATATACTGGTAGAATGGAAGTAACACTTTTTGTGGTACAGTAGTTTCGATACACAGATACCTGTGGCCATACCAGTAATCTTGTGTTGCCATTCACCATTTGTTTTTCTATACTTCTATATTAATATCTGTCTTCTCAAAATGTATATGATTTGGCTGATTCCTTTGTAGTGAGAGAGTGACACACAATCAATACTGTCAGTAATTATGTCAGGAAGATTACAAAAAAAAATTCAAAAAATATTCCATTTTTCTGCACACAATGTATATTTTTACTTTATATTTCTTTTTGAACATTATTTCAAGAATATGTTGGTAAAATAATTAAATGTGGTGTACTGATTCAATTCACCATTATCCACCTTTAACTGTCCTTGCAGAAAACTGAAGAATTTGCAGACTGCTGTTCTACCTACCATTTTACATGAACAGCACTGAATAGCAGCTATGAAATGCCAATTACTCATAGAAACCAAGGTATTCTCTTGATGTTCCACAAACTATGGAGATAGACATAGATATTGCTGACTATCCCTCAAAGTACTCACTAAACAACATTCATCAGCACACCACGTTGATATTTTAACATGCCACCAAATCCCCAGCACGACAAAGCAAAATGATAGTATTACATCTCCTTCCCAACAGTTTTAGCACACTCTTATGTGAGCTTGCTGTAATTAAGACTGTGTTCTAAAACACTATCTGAAAATTAGACTGAAATGATTACTTGCTTTTTCACTTGTTGCTAGAGGAGTGAGGACTTTCAGTTCACAAAATAACAAGCTTTCAGGGTCTTGTGCACACTCACTCTACAACCTCTCTGCCCCAGTCCAGGAGTTTAAAGGTAATTGCCAGCTCTGATGTGGTCCAGCCCTGTTCCTTAGCACATGTCTGTGATGCCATGATGTCCCCGATAGACATTACATCTGCATCCCACAGGACTTTACTAAGATCTCCTTTGGATAGTATCTGTTTTCTCTTTGGCATCGAGACACTATTTCCTTCAGAGTTTTGAACCCTCCATTGAAAAAATGCCCCCAAAAAAATAAGTGCCTGTGTCACTGTCTAATATTCATTTTGTTTTATTCTACCTTTTGTGGTCTGGAGCTGTCCTCCATCTTTTTTTTTCCTCTACTTACCTACAGTTGCTCTTTGATATGTTTCATATGCATAATTCACAGCTTTGCAGCAGTTTAAGTGAAAAAGACAACAATAAAGGTAAAACACCCTAGAAATTTATTTGCTGAGATAGGACTGCATATTTATTCGTACTGTTAAATGTGCATGCTACTAAAATAAAACAAGCCTTAATTAATTTCAGACCCAAAAGAAAAAGAAAAAAAACACAACAAAAAAGAAGAAAAGTCCCTTGATTAAAAGTTGTTTCAAAAGTCAGGTATAAAGCACAGCAGAAGAGAGTGGCTAATTAAAAAAAAAAAAAAAAAAGCTAATTCTGATTAAACAAAATACTGTAGAACATCTTTCTTCTGCAATATCAATTTCTGCACATATTTTTCAGGGAAAAAAAAGATCTGCATATGGGACTGTCTGGAAGAGGAGGGAGGATGTCAGTTGAGTGTGTCACTCAGATTTTTTAACTGTGTATGTGCCTAATAGACTTTATGACTAACAGAAGAAGAGAATAAGAGCAGCATTTGAGAGCCAGACACTGTAAATATCTACTCAATACTATAGGAACTGAACAGCATGGATGTATTCTACAAACTTCTGGTTTTTTCAGGTACATATTCTGTTGCATACGCAGGACAAGGCCAGCAGCAGCAGTAGTCCTCAAGGTACAGCAAGAGGTTGGTTCATTTCCAGCAGCTGCTTGGAACAGAGTAGTTCTAAGTGAGCCATTTCAGCAACTAGAAATTGCAGCCATCTACTGGTAACTGCCAAAATGTCAGTCAGCCAGAGACTTTAGAGCTTGGCATCTATTTATATTATCTCCCCAGACACATCCAGACTTACACAAGAAGTTGAAGAATGTGAGAGCTACAGTGTGACGGCTGGCCCTTTTGAAACTCTGTTATTGAATCTACCCACTACTGTATTTGAAGCTCTCCACTGCTGTATTTTTTTTACTTTTTTTTTTTTTGTGTCCACACACTGACACAATTTTAACATTTAAGACATTTAACATGGTTTATAAAAATAAATTGGAATTTAATAATATACCCTTTTATATTTTCCCTGCTTTTCTTTTCTATTTTTCTTTTTGTTCTCTAGTATTAGGCTCGCGTAGAAGTATTAACTGATAAATCTCACCCTGTGGTTATAGAAAAACAAATGTACTTGCTGTTTGAAAGAGCAGCTTAGTGGTGGTGGTCTGCTTTCTTGAAACTGTACAGAGCATGCATTAAAAAGCACTATTGAAGGTGTTTTATGTCCAAATTACTGACTTCTACTGTAGAATTCATTTTTTTATTTATTTACTTTCTATTAGACTTAGAAGATTCTCAAAGCCTGAAGGTGGAAGAATTCATTGTTATGATCTCTGGTGCAATTCCTGTCTGGTTGCTGGTCACATTGCTTATTAACCATGCTAGGAATGCAGAAAGATTCTCTCTGTTGCTTTGGGAATAACATGTTTTTTGTTTTAACAAGGAGTCGACTGCTTTGGAGGGGCTCCTAGACAAGGGAAATCTCAAGGGGAGCATGAGAGACAGAAAATATTTGGACCAGGTACAGGATATGAAGGAGTTTTCCTTCCTTAAATCTTTTAATTGAATGACTGTTTTATCTCAAGATTAGTCATGGCTGTCTGGGTTATTTCACTTATTTGCAGGCAAGATCCATACCTTCTTTTCCTTTCCACCAGTCCCTGGATGGCAATTTCTTCTGAAGTTATATGTATGTGCAGTTTAGATTTTTAAAGCCCCAGAATGTCTGATGTCTAGAATGATATCATAGAATTCAATATTGATTTTTATTCTTGTCTTTATATCCTTTGATAAGAGGTAAAAAATACCTGTTCTAGCAGGTAAGGAAAGGTGATGAAAAAAAACAACAAAAAAAAATCAACAAAATTTCAATGACAGTTGTATTGGCTCAGTGGTAAATAAGTAAGTGTTACTGTGCCTTGCCAGTAAATGCTGACTGAAGTCACAGGGTACAGTAACAACTTAGTACATTTGACACTGGTGGAAAGTTCTGTGTAGTTTAACTAACAAGCTAACTCTGTCAAATGAGCTGTGGTAAGTGAGGTTCAAGACATGGACATGTGCCAGCTTGAAGTTTTCTTTTCAACTAGGTGTACTGCAAGTTTTTGTGTCCAACAAATCAGGGGAGTTCAATGCCTGTAACACTGGCATGACATCAAGAAAGAGAAGGACATTGTGACATAATTAAGGTGCCTGCCTGTTAATTTTGTTTGTGTTAAGAACAGGATGAGTCCATTCCCCTGGACAGAATATCAGTCACCCATTTTGTAACTAAAATTTCCAAGTGGAAAAATATAGCCTAGTTTTATATGAGCAACATTTCCCTTGCCCTCATTGACACAGGATCAGTATCTGCTTATAAATGAAGAAAGAAAATCTACTTTTCCAGCGTAAAAATAATTCCATTATCTTGTAAATGGCAATATTTCTTTGAAAAATTATGGAGATTTCCCAGATTTATTCTTTTAAAGGAAAGTATTCAAGATGAAATTTAAAAAAAAAAAAGGCTCCTATTTTTCCCCTCTCTTAAATAGTTACTCTTAAATACTCCAGTATTATGTACGTAGATACACATTTTTCTTGGAAATTATCCTTTTCATTTGTGAATATTAAGTTCTTACTCCATGTCCTATTCAGAACTATACCATTGCTGACATTTGTCTGCTGAAAAATCATTCAGTTAATTGTTTACAATGATATGGCACATTGTAACCATCCCTCATTTGTCCATTTTTATCTCATACACCACTGCAATTTAGTGAATGCAGTAGAACCATGGGATCTCATAGGACTGCCTAATAAAAACAAAATCAAATATCATGAAATATTGAAAATATATGCTGCTTTACTTTTACAGGTGCTCTGATCAAGTAGACCAGTAGTTCCAAAACAGTATACAATCAATATTTCAGTCCAGGAATTTCATCAAATTCTAGTTCAATTTCTGAGAAAAGAGATGGATTTCTGGTACAGGCTAAGTTTAGAAATCTGCCTATGATACAAAGTGAAGTGCAGCACGGGCATGAAAAAAGGTGTCTAGAAACTAGAGAGAGTCCTCTGCTTAGTTGTTCCCTGAACTGTCTGGTGATGAACATGGGCACTGGTTTTCAAAACTTTTGAAGACTTTCTTCCTGAAGTGTTTAGGGAATTTCTGAACGAATATTTGAGAAAAATATTATACCAATCAAGATTTCAGCCTAATTTCAAATATATTGTAAATAGGCAAAAAAATAAAAATCATGTCAACAGATAGCCTGATGCAAAGCAAAGCTGACCTAGTTTATGATTCCTCAATTGCATTTCTCTCATTGTCTGCTGCAAAATTGTAGGTTTGTAGAAGTTTCCTATATGATTGCATGTTTTCTTTATTTGATTCCCTCACAAGACATGAATTCTCCTGGTTATAGATCTCATTAGTTGATTTTCCATGAACAATTATCTTTGCATAAAGTATTTGCTTTTAATCACAGTCATACCAACATGAATGTGTTGTCATGCGACCTTGCAATTCAATTTTCCAGCAGAGGTACCATGCTCTCAAGCTGAGAAGGCTTTTACCACTGTTTAGCCAAAGGCAATAACAACATGGAAGAGGAAATCATGAGGACCACATGTCCTGCATTGGGACTTCAGTTACCTTAATTTTTCAGTACCTTCTGCCATGAAGACAGAGTAGTCCATTTAGAGATGGCTCAGGGCTATCATGACAAGGCACTGCATTGCACAGCATAGATTGGATACTACTAATCTTGCCTGACTGACTCTTCTGCACTGCATCATCTCTCTTGCAGAACAGCAAATCTGTGTAATTTTTGACATTGTACACACCTTTTTCAAATGTTTTTGTGTTTGAGTGTCCATTTCACCTCCTCAAAGTTACTTAGACTGTGATAATGGTTAAAAAAGTCCTACCTAAAGTCAAATAGAAATCCAAAAAGCAGGAAAGATGCAGCATGTTACAAATCTATTAAACAAAACAAAACAAAACAAAAAAAAAACAAAAAAGCAATAAACAGAAAAGGAAAGAAAGTGAGAAAATATTCTGTGCATAAGACCCATGATCCAAAATGTGTGCAGAGAATGGGAGGACTTGCCATGACTGGTTCTGAATCAAACCTACACATGGTGCACTTGGTGACAACTGCAAGTGTTGTTAGAGTCAGTGTAAACATAGGCAGCTAACATCAGAGAACATTTCAATGTGAAATTCTCAGTGAACCAAAAAAATATTCTGATCATTTAGACCATTAAAGTGCTGACTGTCTTACTTCAAAGCTTAACAGGTAATCAGTATAAATACCTATTCTTTGCGCGGATATTAATTTCAACTAGAATATTTTAAATTTCTGAACACATTGAAAACTTATGCACAGATACCAATGTTATTCTCAGTTGTGAGAACTCTCAGGAAGGGCTTCCATTTGCTTTTCATGTCCAGATTTCTCTCCTTTTATTTAATTTAGCTTTTCTCAGATATCATTCTTTAGGTTGCTCTTTGCTTCCTTTTGTGGCCTCTATTCCCTGTTCGTCTAGCACTCCACCTAATCCAGGATCTGTCTGTGCAACACTGAGCAATTAATCTCCCTTTAAATAACTTGTCAGTCCTCTGGTGGTGTTTACTATACTTTTTGAATGAGAAATCAAGTAGAAAGTCTCTGTTTAAATGAATGTGTGAGTACATGTACTATAAGACTAGTAAATCCTACACAATTAAGAAAATGCATGTCCATTTCTTAAGCAGCGTCTTTATACTATTATCACAATTAACAAAAAATCAAAACCCAAAAAACCCCAACAAAACAAAGCATAAATCCCACTCCATTTTTTACTTTGTTTTGCTTTACTTGATTTTATTTTCTCTTCTGTTGTACAATAACGTCTGAATCATATTCTTTACACTGCATTCAGAGGAAGCATATTTGTTAATGCCCTTGAAAAGTCTTCAGCAAATAAATGTAACTTTATATGAGCTCGTACAGCTTTAACCTAAAGTTTTCAAATAATACATAAATTTTCCAGGCCCATCTTGTTGGACACATACATGTTAGCAGCAAGCAAATCTGGGAGGTTTACTGTGTTTAAATACCTTAAGTATGTTTTAAAATGGGTCTAGGTTTACTTTATTTTGTTTTCATTTTTGAGAAATAAAATAGTGTTGAACACTGTTCTTTTTGCTTTTGATTAATTCTCTTATTGCAATGGTTTGTAAGAAGCAGTAGTTTGGAGCTCTCAGCTGCCTTACAGAGAAACATTGCAGAGGAAATAAAAGTTTCAAGTAAGTTTCTAGTGAGTTCATTTTCTTCAGTTTTCACAGAAAGATAACAAGCAGAACCACCTTTCTTTGAAATTTAATTATTAAACCCATTGCAACCAATGAAATGAGATAAGTGAAAAATGAAACTTGAGTCTAGCTAAAGGCTGCCTCTGTAATAATCTCCTGAAACAGCCTCATGATGTCCACACACCCCCATGCCAAAATTCTAAGGCCACCCACAACTCACACTTATGACAGCAAAAAACCTCCTACATGTAACACATGTGGTGATGCAAAGTAGGAAGCGGAATCTATTTTAAAATACTTTTTCCAGGATTACAGTCTGCATCTGTAAATGCCTGTTTGCATCTGCTGTAAATGTCTTTTCATTAGTCCACCACCTGCTAGATGAGAAGTGTTGCACTAGCAACGCAGTATCTGCGAAAATGCATGCAAAATCTGAGATCAGAAACTGGCATTCAGGAAGATGGGATTTGCTGTACAGAAAAGTTGTTATTTTGACATATATACAAATTGAAGTAATTCCTTATGCAAGTGTTCCTTGATGAACATTTATTACTATTCGTTTTCTTTTGCCTGTGTATAGCATGCAGACTTTCAAGCCAATGTTATTGGATTTATGAAGACTCCTCAGCACCATGGATCACAGTGTTCTGCCAGACCATCAGCTGGCCCTGGCAGAACTAGAAGGCCAATGGCTCAAGCAATTACTTTCACTGAGAACAGACTGAACCTAAATGCATTTTCATGCAGATACTTTCCAACAAAGAGGAGTGTCACCTACAACCTTTTGTATATCCAATGCTAAACGTTCATTGCTGATGAGAGGTAAGATGTCCAATAGGGCATCAGAATTTGTTAATATGAAATGAAGACCTGGGCAAAAGCTACACAAACTTTGAAAAACAGCTTACATTTTGGAATTAATTACTTCTCAAGAGCCAGCCAATAAGAGTGATTCAGAGATGTCAGGAACTTATAAATCCAATCTACTGAAAATACTTCAGTTTTATGAGTTTGTGTATGCATGAAAGAAAGTGAATTTGGTACATCACACTTCACTATTCCACCTGTAATGGTTGCAATAAAGTGAACTGACTCATGTGCCACTGAAATCCCCCAATCTTGAAGTGTCATGTTCATACTGTGAGTAGTAAAAGTAATGTAGAGAAATGTTTGAATTGGAGACAGGTCTGTCTTCAGATTAGAAGCAAATAATCTTGTGCAGGTCCTTTTCAAAGCATGCTGGGAAAATGCTTTGGGATAAAATAAAATTGACCCAAATAATGTAAGTTTTAAGGTTTGCAGAAAAATTAACTGTTGAAATTGGCACCATGTGTCTATGTAAGTAAAATAGTTAGGCTTGAAGATTAAATTTAATGTAATGTCTACTACAGAACTGTAACATTAGTGTGCACGTTAAAACTGTTTTGCAGTAAAAACTGAAAGTGAAAACCTCTGTGTTCAGGGAGCAGAGATGTCTTCGTTCAATCACACAGTTCTAGAAGTCAGACTGACATTTTATTGTCCTACTTCTGAACTTTGGAAATCTTTGTTTTGATGCTCTATTCCAGTAAATTTTTGTATTCCCCTAATACTAGGTTCTGTTGCTAATACCAGGTTCTTTCCCAGAGCTTCAGTACTCTTAGAACAATTGTTTATGCTTTCTGAGCTCTGATCTGCTGGAAATAACTTCTTGGATTTCTCATGCAGTTTTAAATTTATAAATTATAAGTATGACTTATAATGCTCATACTTTTAACTAGTATATCTTTTATACAAGGATCATTGCTGCTTCTTTATCCATATAGTGCTTTCAAAATTTTTACCTTTGCAGACACATCTTTCTGAACTATTCAATAAAAAGAAATATTAGAATATAGATTAAAAAATAGCTTTATACATTCTGTCACTCTTAATGGTTTAAAATAGAACTTGATAACTCCTATCTCATAAAGAAATTAAATGAAAATGGGAAAATTTATTTAATATACTCAGAATCATTTTACAGGCTGGAAAAATCTCAGTTTTACCTTGAAAATGTGTTAATTTACCAATGCTGTGCAGTTATTCTCCTACAAGGCTATAAAGGGAACATTTTTGCTGCTATCTAAACAAGAAGGTGTCAGTGGGTTTTGCTGTTTTTGGAGTCCAAAACAAAACATCTCAAAGTATCAACAGCATCTCCATCCACAGCACAAAGGCTGATATCACAGCCCAGCAAGTATGATGAGGCCATGGAGAGCGCAGGAGGAGGAAGTCTGGCAAGGGCAAATGATGCCCCATTCAGCTGCAGCTGAGTGCCGGTGACATCTACAGCAGCAAACCAGAAAGTGTCAGGGAAGTTTCCAGGTGCTGCTCTGTCTAGTGTTAGGCACAGAGTTAGAACAACCCTAGGTTATCTTTACTCCTCCTTGACTAGCATGATGCCAAGAAATACCAGGTCTTAGCTCAAGGCTCATCACAGACCAGACACAGTTCTTATCTAGAGGCTCTGCTTTGTAAGGAGGTTGAGCAATCCAGCAGAGAAATTCCTTCTCCTGCTGGCCTTGAGGGCAGAGATCATTCCTAGTATATTTAATGGACCAGACACACCACAATCTCTATTCCTGCCCAGTTTTAGGAGCAGTTAACAAACTAGGGATTCCTTAAATCTCCTAAAAAGAGGAGAATAAAGATTCATGTGGCAGAAAAAATGGCAATTACTTTTGATTTTTCACAATCACATGAAGGACATTAAATTGAATCATTAAAAATAAACTCTAATTCAAGAAACATAATTTTTCTAGAGAGAAGAAATCAAGCAAAATTGATGAAACTGAATGGAGCACGCTTAAAAATTCAGAGGTCAGTTCTTCAGTGAAGTATGTGCCTACAGCGTCTTGCTTGCAAATTATATGATTCTGTGGAAACAGAGATCTAGAAAGAGCCAAAGAAAATCTATTTCATTTATCAAGAGTCTAAAGTTGGGGTTTTTTCAGTAAAAATGACATAAAGGATACCAGAAATATTTAAAAGAAATATATATAAAAACAGAAAGTACTCAAACACTGTGAGATGATTTCAAGATCTAAATGGGAATATTAGTAGAAACTAGTGAGAATGGACCAAAAAATCACAGAAGTGATTTTATCTGCAGTGAAGTATCTTCAGCAGAAGCTCATAAAATCAGTTTGACCTGGCAGCATCAGTTATAGAGTATTTGTATTCCTCTGTATTGAATAGGTGGTAGTGATAAAATAAATAAAATAAAATAAAATAAAATAAAATAAAATAAAATAAAATAAAATAAAATAAAATATTTAAACTAATTAAACAGAAACCAATGGACCAGGAAATCTAATTAATATGTTTCCATCAATAGCATTATTTAGTTAAATGAATGTACGACAATACAGAAGTCAAAACTGTTTCATACTACATCAAAACGTAATAGTACTACATCTCTTTTGATCTTATATATACTTAAAAGTTTGGCCATAATCCAGTTTAAGCAGTCTGAACAAGGGTCTGCAGATATGTGTTGATCCCTAGCTGTTGAAGATTAAATATACACATCTTTAATATAAATGGTTGTCTTCACAGGGATCAAATGCAGCAGTGCAAATGAGATAAATATAGTGTGTTCTCTTTCAATACATTAATATCCTTTAACAAAAACTATAATTTGTACTTCATCTGTACTAATGCAATTATAAAATTCATTCAACTACAATAAATACAATTAAAGAAAACAAAAGTAAACTTGTTTTAAGATGACAGTACATCAAATGAACCAGATGTTTTCATACTAGAGCCTTCAAGAGTTTGAATCCTTTTGATGAATTGAAAGATCTAGTAAAAAGGTTATTAAGAGCCAGGACGGACTTACTCTCCTAGTAGTTCAGGAAAATGAATCACATGTTTTAAGAAATTGGGGGTTGTGGTAGACACAACATTCAATTACTGACTTGCTGATTCCAGATCAATGGCCTTGAGGGAAAGCAAGGTTAATTAAACCTTAATTCACTCAAGATAAATTGACTTTTTTTTCTCACAGCAGCAATTGTCTAAGCAGAAATCTTACTAGTAGTGGTGAAAGTTGAGACAAAAAAATTCATCATCTTTATTTCTGTGTCATTATTTAATGAAGGTTTCCCTATGTTCCACAAATTTAAAATTCTATAGGTGTAGCAACAGTCATATTTGCTTACAATCATTACCTACAAAATGTTTAGAAAAAAATAAGGTTTCATTCTAAAAACATTCTAAATTGTCTTAGAAATTAATTGAAAAGTCCATAGTTTGAGATTACAAGAGTAAAAGAGTCTGGAATAAGCTTTACCCCTACAACTGTTCGTTAATGAACACAACTTTTGTTGTGGGTCACCACAGCTAGAAGCAAAAAGAACTCTGAAGTCACCTTTGAGACCGTACACTATTGAAAGAAGTTTCGGTGCTCTTCAGCATTTGTGTTCAGTTAAACTATTACCTCCTTAACTTTTCAAAAACTGGAACCACTCCAAAATTTTATATTTTTGCATATATTGGATAATTTGGTTGGATATTTCAAGTATACTGTTGTGTACTAATCAATTGCTGAAGAAGCAAACAGAAAAAAAAAAAAAGTGGTTTACATCACCACCTTTTGAATAGTTATGTCAAGAATATTCCTTTGCTTTAGAAAAAATGTTTTCTGCAGTTGAATGAATAAATTGAATCAATGAACCTGTAAAGTTGCATTGATAAAATTTAAATTAATACATCAGTTTCTCTCCTTTTCCTACCTTGGCACTGATATCTGAAAATTCTGGGTGAAAAATTCTAGGAGTCTGATTAAGCTGCAGTTTCATTCTTCATCATACAAACTGATTTGCAAGTCAGGTCTGTTTTACTTTATAGTCTGAGAAAGGAAAAGATGTCTCAATTTCTCTAACATTTTGTACTTTATACTACTACAGTAGACCAAATATTTTTATTGATCCTCTTCTAACCAATGATGTAATAAATATTACACAGAGTATTAAAATTTCACACAGGATGCATGAATCTTTAAGGACTGAATTCCATTTAGTAGTCTAATTGCAACATCTGTTCGTGTGCTGTAATGACATCAAAATTCATTACAGCATAGCATCATTACAATGCAAAGGAACATAATAGCATCATTGTCATATAAAAGCCTTATAGCAGGCTAGATTTTCAACAGAGATGTGAAAGGAAAAATGATTATTTTTTGAAGAATACCAATTTGATAGTAGTAATATTTTTTCCCCTTTAATAAGCCTTTAACTGTAATATTGCTTTCATGTGTAGAAATAAATGTTTTGTTTTTTGTTTGCTTGTTTTGTTTTGTTTTAATTCCAAAACTCTTCTTGCCGAAATGTTCTCTAGGAAGTGGAAGTATCTGGAGATCTTTTATTTACTTGATTTGAATTTAGGATCCTCTTGACTAATTTGATATTCTGAATTTCTCAAACTGAATTTCTGTTATTTTTTTGTAACAGTCTGCACCATGATTTGCACACACATTGAATATCAATCTTAATTAGCCCATGCAAAAAGTATTAGTTTCTGAACCAAGACTTTCATATAACTGAGGAGCAAGTGAAATAACATCTTGGATGTGGAGTCTAGAATCATCAGGAAAGTTAGATTCCAAATAAACAGCTCCCGTACTTCACTTCCTCCACCCCTTTTGGTAAGGAAGAGACACTAAATGAGATGAGTTGAAATAAAGATTTACCAAAAGCAAAATAACAACAGCAGTAAAATAGCAAATTAATGGCAAAAAAAGTTGTAAAAATACCTTTTTGTGTTTTACCAGCAAAAGGGTATTCACCACTGGGAATGTTGCTGTGCCCATGCCATTGGTATTCAGGAAACCTATTTGCCAAGGAGAGCTCCCACAAGTCAAAGATACACCTCCCTCCAGCCTGAAGAAAACAGACAGCAGGGACAACCAAACCATGAAAGTTGGTTCATCCAAATAGGAATCATGCAGCTGTTGGTTGAACTCAGTTCTCTGCAGTTGCCTGTGCTGATGCCTCCAACTCTCTGCTGTCCTCTGTGTGTGTGTGAAAAACACCTCTGCCGGGGTGCTGATCTCGTGCTGACTGCCTCTGCTGGCTCTGCCGTGCCTTGGAGCTGTCTGTTTCAGTACCACAAGGCCATATTCACGCTCCAGAGAAAAATGGGATGGAGGAGAGCCAATGAGCAGCAGAGGGGACCAAGTTCTCTGGGGTTTTAAGGGGACTGTCCGCTGCACTCCTGGGAGCAAGAGAATGTGGTCAATTTCCAGTGCCACTGCCCAGCTTTTCCTGCCGAAATCACATCCCCAGCAATGAAGAGGGTAGTATGGAATAAACAGTGCTAAGAACTCCAAACCCTTTCTCTGTAACCAGGACAAACTGTGCCTTTCAGTTCTCTGTGGTAGTGCAGACAACTGTAGTTGTAGTGGGATACAAGAAATATACTGCAGGCAGCATTGCCCATCAGCCTGGAGCACAGAAGCACTGTAAGATTCCTGAAAGCTATATCAGAGTACTCACAACAGTATGTATCAGTTGTCAGTGAGCCACATGTTAGAGATCAGTGCTCTGAAATCAACCGATAAAGAAAACCTTATTTGATTTTGTTGCTTTTTTATCTTTCCAAGATTGCTCCTTGTTTAGAAAAACCTGAGAAAAATATATGAATATGGCTGAAATTTTAGCATTATACATGTGTTGGACGCTTCCTCATCATGGTCTGAAGATGTTTACTGAAATGGTTTTGAGATCAAACCTTCAATATTGTTTTTGACAGAGCCACTTCCTCAGGCATTATACTTTCCCTTAATTGGAGTTAATAGAAAACTGAATCATGAAATCTACTACACTGAACAAGAAGCCTCAGCTTGACAGAACTTCTGCCACAATTCAAAATTATCACCACATGTCAGCATATGTGCATAAAAGGAGGTTGAAGTGGTTACTAAAAGAGAAAAGATGAAGACTAATACAATATCATTTGCATTTAAAATAGAGAACACCAAAGAAACTAGAAAAAGGGGTTCAGTGGGTTTAAATATTTCAAAAGAGACTGATGCCTTATCCTTTGAGTTGCTTTATTAGTATTATAAATATTTTTCCAGATGCATGCTAAACCTTCTTAGTATCTACTAAATATTAATGTTCTTAGGCAATACTTGCCTTTATATTTATCCTCTACTTTTCCCCTAGATCAGTTATGCTCCAGAAAGTACCTCCTTCATTAAAATCAGTGGTCATCCTAAATTTCCATAGTACAGGGATTCATCCTCATTCCTGAAAAAAAAGAAGGAGAAAATTTATTACTATGTTGTTTTCTCCTGAATGCTTTATATTCATTCTGAGACTAGCAAGCATTTCCTTTATTTAACTTTTGCTGAAGCAGAGAATACTGGACTGTTAAGACGGAAGAGCTTCAGGGTTGACAGAGTGTTCCTGGCAGGTGGTAATAGCCTCTTATCATATGGAAGATATTTTACTGCTATTCAGCCCCAGTCCAAACTGGTGATCTAAAATTAGGCATGAAAGTCACAGAAAAACTTTATGTGCATGTAGATAAGATACATATCTGTCATGACAGATAAACGTGCTTCTTTAACACTGAAAGATTATATTTAATTGTCTGTTGTACCCTTAGTCTCAATTCAGGAGCAAAACTGAGAGTCCTGGTCCTGGGCCCTGAACTACTTTAAGCTAGCTTAAATGTAAAAAAAAACCAAACCAAAACAAAACAAAACAAAATACCAAAAAAAAGCCCACCAAACCCAAAACATCAAAAAACCAAAACCTCATACAAAACCAAAAACAAACCAAAAACAAAAAACCCAAAACAACCACCTCCTCAAAAATGACACAGAAAAAGTATGGAGGAGCCTCATTTTCCCCTCCCTCTGTTTTCCTTGATCTGAAGTCAAGATCTCACTTGTCATTCCTTACAGGTAATTTCTAGTTGGGTTAAATCCCATCCACTAAGAGGCTTAAAAATGTCAGTTTTAGTGAAAATTTAAACCATACAAGGCTGAAAACTGGGTGGAAGCACACCTTTGTGCGGCCAACATTTTTTCAAACCCGCAAAGTGTACAGGCATGACAACACCTCTGAGGCCAATAACAGAATTGTAGTCTGGATTTGGGTAATTCATGCAACTCCTCTGGCCCAGACATAGAAGGAGAAGGTTTGTGAATCCAAACTGGATGAAACAATCTGCCCTGTAAATTAAGTCTATAAAAAAGTGATTTGCTTTCTGTCTGTCTCTGTGAACCAGCTGATTTAATGTCTGACATGTATCTGGTTGAGGCACAAGCAAATGTGTCAAGTAGAGCTGGAGGTGTTGCCAGGTAGAGCTGGAGGAGAATGTGACTGTAGAAAACATAACTTAGGATGGTTTATACAGGAATTTGTTTTTAATGCTCTTGTATATAAAATGGGATAGAGTCTGCTTATCAAGATTGCTGTAGGAATCAGTTCAACTTATATCCTAGTGTTTCCCTTTGAGACCTCAAGATGGAAAGCAACATATCTGGAAAGCATTCTTTCCAATTTTATTTTATTGAAGTTGTTACTTTCTCTTTACAGCAAAACCCTGAGATTCTCAAATCCCATCTATAGCAATCTGGTTTAGGAAAAATAACAGAAAACAACTCACTACTAAACAAAGGAGAATAAATCCCATTCTGAAGGAAACTGCATTGAAATTATCATTGAACTTTATCCTTTGATTGCAGCAGCTCTGTTAGGTCCAGCATGAAGAGCAGTTTGAATTTCCCTGTGGCTCAGTGGTGCCTTTTAGAAGTCTTTTTTTCCCTAAGCTCTGTCTTCAATGAAAACCTCATGGGTGAACAGCAGTTAGCATGGGACCTAAATACCACAAGCCCACAGGGGCAAATGACTCACAACTATAGTAAAAAGGCACTTAGAGAAAGAATAACAGGAGCTTAGTAAAGAATGCCAATAATGTGTATTACAGCCATACCATCTGACTAAAATTTTTCTTTATTTGTTTTGTTTTCCTTCTCTGATGTAAAAAAGGATTAAGGGAGAGACTTCAAGCTTTAGTAATTTAACATGTTATGTTAAATAAATAAATAAGTTTTATGAGCCTAAGATATTCCTGAGAGTCCAGAATGTCTATTATAGCCTGCATTTTTCAGTATCCAGTGGTTTTAATATTTCCATTATTTTATGTGCAGCTTCAGGTACTTTTTGAGAAGTGGAAACCTTTTCAAATTATCTCTAGATGGGTAATGTAAACCCAAGGAACTACTAATTCTAAGTCACGTGAAAAATATGAAAGTTCTCTATGCTATTACAAGTCCCATAATGATTTCTTTCAGGAATTCTGAGAATGGAATACTGCTTATAACCAAGTTAACCACTCATAGTATAAAGATTTAAACTGACTAGCTCATAAATCTGGAAAGGTATTGCTGGTATGAAGTCCACATCACTCCACATTCAAAGATATTCGGGAAAACTTAAATCGTTAAAAAGTCTTACTATTTACAGTTGAAAATGTCCAATCTGCAAGAATTCTTCTCAAGGATTTGGTCTTTCCTTGAACAGTGTTAATTTACTTTCAAAGATTTAAATCTTCCTTTATAACAGAGTATTTGATCTTTCATATTTGAAGAAGTTTTGCCTTCTATTATATTCAAGATGATGAATGTGAGACACATGATATTTATCTTTTACATTTTCCATTTCCAAATAACATCCTGAGGAGGATTTGCCTATGAATTTGCCTTGTGTTTTTCTCAGAATAATTATTTTATTTATATAGAAATTACATATACTCTTGTAGAAAAAAGTTCAAGATTAAAATTTGCACTGTATGAAATTCACATAGCACAGATTAATATTTCATTTGATATGAATAATTTCCAGATCATTCACATAACATAGTATCTAGATACTCTCCCATGAGCATGCATAGAGATGGTTTAAAAAACACAACTTCTGCTGGCTGGAAATGAAATGGTAATAGGATATAACAAATCGTGCAACAATACCTTTTACTTAGAGTTATATTGAAAATGAAGTTTATTCATTACTCTCTATTAAAGTATGTGAAATAAAAAACCTCAAGATTTTATAGTGGAGATATTTTAGCAAAACAATTCTGTGTGGAAAACAGTGTCAGAAAAGGAAGACAACAAAAGTTCTTTTCCAGCATTATACAATTAACTGAAATGGATTGAACTGCAATGTAAGAAAAAAAGTTGCTTTGTAATGCTTATATGTACCTACTAAACCTTTATTAGTAAGAAATTTCTGGCACACCCCTTCTTTATACAAGATTGTATTTGTTATGGAAACACTGAAAATTAAAACTACAAGCAGGACTGCTACAAAAATACTAGTAATACTATGTAATGGCCAAATAAGATAAATGAAGATTATTATGAAAAAATTAATTTAAAAATTCATGGGGAAAAAATAGCACAATTGTATACAATAAAATATTTGCTGGTTATTTGCTCTGTTTTGAAATACCTATGAATGAACTTAATGGAACAGTTTTGATTTCAATTTGAAATATTAGAGCTTAGAATTCATAAATCATATTTGAAAATCACATAGAGTTGGGAGCTATGTAGGTATTAAGGCAAAGGCTACTGTGATTTTTTTTCTATCACAGGATGACAATAACATCAGAAATCTTGTTGGACTGTGTTAGAAGAGAACACAAAGCCCAACACATACACAATTTTTTTTAAATATCTGTAAATACATCTGATGATCATGAATGAAGAAGAGAGAGCTAAACCTAAACCTAAAAACCTAAATATTGTTTCCATATTTTTTTAGTGGTGGTCATTTTATACTAGACTGCAATGGTGCTTGAAAACAGCATTCCAAGACTCCAAAGTGTGGTAATCAGTGCAATTCACTTATCTAGAAGGTTTATGCTACTAAAAGCCACAGTGAAAGTAGAAAAATATGTGAAAGTAACCGAGATATCATGCAAAAGTAGTTTCAGCCTCAGACTGCTGCTTGTGTAATGGGGATTATTACAGCTCTGCTTGATCTTGACTCAACTTGATATACTCTAGCCATAAGAAAGCAGTGATTTAATGGGCAAAGAAAGAAGAATAAAAACAACCAACGAATTAAAAACCCCTTGTTTTTAATACAAGTGCTAAAAAACATAGTGTCATTGGAACTTCAGAAATGGAAAGGCTTTATCTAATTACTTTGAGTGGGAGAGATGAAGAATGGGGAAAAAATTTCAAGAATGCATTTTGCATTCAGGTAAAATTGCTGATGTTTACATGGTTAATGGTGCTTTAAATTTTCTCTGTCAATTTTTCTTACTAAAAGTGTAACCAATTGTGTCTACGTGAAAATGAAGTAAAACTTGAACTTTTAAGGTTGCTCATGTACATTTTTATGTTCAAGCATTAGACTATAGAGAATTACAAAGTAATAGCTGAGATCTGGAAATCAGAAAGTGCATGCTTTGGTACCATATAGAATAAACTTTGTAGAAAGGTGAGTGAAAACAGAGGAAATCAGGAGACATGAGAACTGGCCTGTGCATGCAGAAAGCCTGCTACTCTACCAGCTGTTTTCAGAGGCTGTAGGGTGCTTTAAGAGTTCCATAACAGACAGGTAACTAAAAGCAAATCTATTTGGATTCAAATTACCTCTGGATTCTGCTTTGTTGCTAGAAATCAGGGATTTACAAGATAAAGCTGTACATTTTACAGAAAACAAAATTATATGCTTGGTTCTTGTGCTTTTTGACAGGTGATATTGAAGATCTCAGGAAAAAATCCAGTAAATTTATTAAAATGCTGGGATTTTTTTTTTTTTTTTTTTACTATTTCCTCCTCCACTGGAAAAACATTCAGTACTGCTGGAGTAGAGTATAATTGCTTATGCATTGAACTGTCACAGTCTTGCTTTTCAGGTATGCCAAATCTGTAAAGGCAAAATGCATTTGCTGAAAATATTCATAAATTATGCTAAAATTTTCTCTAAAAGTGTTCATTTCTGCAGGCTTCCACTACTGAAAATCATTTTTTAAAAACAGATGATATATTTAATTTTTTGAAAGTTGTTTCTGAACAAATATGTTATAAAGCAGACCTACTACTCCAAGTGAATAGGTAATACAGATCTATGTTTCTATCAGGAAGTACATAACACAGTGGAGATGTCATGTTTATTGTTGATTTAAATCTTTTAGCTTTAGCAGAATCACAGAATGCCCTGGGTTGGAAAGGACCAAAAAGTTCATCTAGTTCAAACACCCCTGTCATGGGCAGGGAGACCTTTCACTAGACTGGGCTGCCTAGAACCACATCCAACCCAGCCTTGAACACTTCCATTTATGGAGCATCCACAGCTTCTCTGAGTAACCCGTTCCAGTGCCTAATTAACCTCAAACTAAAGAATTTCTTCCTGATAACTGATCTAAAAATACCCTCTCTCAGTTTGAAACCATTTCCCCACATCCTGTCATTACATGCCTTGTAAATAGTCTCTCCATTTTTCTTGTAGGCTGCCTTTAGTTACTGGAAGGTCTCAATTAGGTCTATCTGAAACCTTCTTTCTCCAAGCTGAACAAACCAATTCTCCCTGCCTTTCCTCATAGGAGAGGTGCTCCATCCCTGTAATTATCATGGTCACCTCCTCTGGATCTGCTTCAACAGGTCGATGTCCTTCCCATGCTGAGGATCCCAGAATTGGATGCAGCTAGGAAGTAGAAATATGAAAATATACTGTTCTGACCTTTGACAGTAAGGCAAGGGCATTTCTGTGCTCTTGTCTCTTAAGCACTTTATTTATGAGCATTAGGACTTTATGGGCTCAATCCCATATGAATATGCTTGCACACAGGTTTCAGTGTAAGCAGGATTATTATTCAACTACTGGCTGCAATTCTGTCTGTGAGGTAACAAGCAAGTAAGAGACAAAGTCAAATTGGTTTTTTATCCTTGTTTCTTCCCTCAAATCTTTCAGGAAATGCACTACAGGACAGATCCGTCCCTGGAGTACTTGTAAACCAGTACATGGACACTGATCACTTGCAAAGTTTCAAGTGGACTGTTTTCCAGCAAGTACTCAACAATTCCAGATTTATGAGGTCATTTATGCCCAAAGGCACTCTCTTTTCAAATCTGTAAAAACTTAAGCATTGTGAGACAATTCTGACTCTGGGGAGAAGTACATTGTAGCTGTGGAATGCCACCTTCCATATAATTTTTATTTTAGATTTCAAACTGAGAGAGGTGACAGTGGCCCTGTTTTGCTTATGTTGGTCTAAACACACCTATTGAAACACTTTTCAATTCTCAGGTGATTCTAAGTTCTAAAGCACAATATGATTTATTGCTATACTGCCTATCTTCCTCTAAGGAATCTGCCCCAAAATGATGAGCTGCAGAAGACCTCTGCTTTCATTTAATCTGTATGGTATTTGAGAAGTTCCAGATGGCTCCAGAAAGCAAGAGTGGCTCTCCTCCAATGTTGGGAAGCAAGACTGCACCTAATCTCAGCTAAGCTTGTTGAGAAATCCCTGTCTTTCCTCAAGTACCATGCGTTCACTATTCAGACTATGTATATTTAAGAAGTATATGACTTTGAAGAAGGCTTTGGCCTTCAATGGAATCTGTTTACTTTCTCTCTCCTCTTCTTCTTCAGATTCCCTAGACTTCTCATGTGAGTTGGCTACAGAATTTATGCCTTGTCAGCAGCCTTTCTAGATGACATGATATAATACCTGACAACAATAAGGTATGAAGCAATGGAGGTTTTTACTCAGTGCTTTCATTGATGTCAGATACCTTCACTGACATCACATCCAGCCTGTTTGAAGGCCATCTGAAATGAATAGTCCTCTGCAACTATTGAGTGGACATCTGTTCAGTAAATACTTATGGCAAACAGGTTTTTGCAGATTATGAACCCTGAAAAACATAGACTACTTTGATGGCTTTGTCGATTATCTTTTTGAGACACCTAGACAGTGCTATTATGCATGCTGCTAGATAACTAACAAGATGAGATGCAAATGATCTCACTGAAATCATCATAGCCATAATAATAATGCCATTTACCTAATGGTTAAAATATAAATAGCAAACTTGCACTCCTGCTGAATCCATGAGTCCATTTATTTCAGAATGCTTTTGGTTTTTTATGCAGACTGTGTAAGATCCACTATCAAAATTAGTCACAAATTGCTGCGTTGACTGGGTGCTCTTATGACAAGTTCAAAAAAAGAACCATCTTATGAGGGTTCTACCCACTACTTTCTTCCCAAAACTTTAGGTCTCAAGACTCCTTTATAATAATTTCCTTAGACAAGGTCATATGTGATGAAGAAATAGGAAGTGTCATTTAATGTCAAAGGAGTTTGTTCAAGAAAATTTTGGAGTGTGAATGCAAGGCTTGTTATGTTAGCTGAAAGCATGTCTGTATTAGAGTTTTTCCTACATGGCTAACTTATTAAAACAGAGCTGCAGGTAGATACTGCAATCCTTATATACATGAGAGAATATTGCTGTTACTCATGTAGTAACATTCAAATTAGAGTGTTATCAACCATCAATATTGTCTCTAATGTGTCACTAGTTGGCTGTACAAAACAAAGCAAAACAACTAAGTTTAAAAAAAGGATGAATTATTTCTATTATATACTTCTTTTATAGCTATCATTTTCTACATGATGACAGAGGTAATAAAAATAGACTAGAATTTTTAAAAAAATAAGCTAATTTAAAACTTTTCTTACTTTGCTCTTAATCTAACTTAATAGTCTAAGAATCTATGTAAGACTACAAAAAATATTTAGTGGCTTAAGGGAATAGTGCTTGAGTACAAATTTTTGTAAAAGTTATTAGTTATAATTTGTCATGGGTTCACAACAAGTTCCAACTCTTTCCCAGGCATTTTAGGTCCTTGTATGGCTGGTAGAAAACAGACTATGCCCACAATAATTCCTGCTTCAGTATTTGAATATATGTTTAGTGACTTGGGTCACTCAAAGACAGAGGGACTGGGGTATGATTTATCATGGCTCTCAGCCACATCAGGTAGATATTTATCAGGAATGAGCTTAATGCCAATTATAAATACTTGGTATGGCACTCTGAATATACCCATGAGCCCTAATGACCCTGCCCAGCCCTGCCTGGGCTCTTTGTCCATGGCTCAGGAGCACTATGACAACTCAGCCTAGGACACCCAGGCAAGGTCTGGACCACACCATAGGTAGGTCAGCGTCCAGCATCATCCCTGGCTTCTGACTTTTTTGATAGCCCTGCATGACCTGGATCCCCTTGCCTTTGCCTGCTTGTTGTGGGCCCTTGGTGGGCCTGTTGGTATCACTCATCATCTTGACACTGCTTCTCTGTTCAAGTTCTGTGAAAAAGTGCACTGTGAGGGTGAAGACATTGTCCTGCTTAAATTAGGAACAGCTCATTTCGACCTTCAGCTTCTCACCCTTTGTGAACAAGCTGCGTTTTGACTCTTCCCTGACATGAAGCATCTGCCACATATCAGGTGTTAAAAAACAGGTTGTTTTTTTTCCAGCTGTCTGACATCTGCTTGCCATGACTAAAAAAGCTCTGTACATGTGTAGAACACTACCAGTTAGAGAGGATCTGTATTCCATTTGTTCTAGGATGCTCTACTTGGAGTTCTGGTGGGTGAGAGGAAGAGTCTTGAGCACACTGACGATTGATTACCTTAGTGTATACCAGACAACTAACTATTGACATCAGTCAATCTTCACCCAAAGAAAACATTAGTAATTCACTAACACAGGCAGATTTGTGAGGTCCTATCACCTATCACCAAGTCCAAAATCATAACTGTGATCACTATTAGAAAACACAGCAGATAAGACAATGACAAAGATGCATACAATGATGTGTGATCTGGTTAATTGATATAGGAGATTAAAAACTTAATAATGTAAAATGTGTGGCTTTAGATATCAACAGATGGAGAAGTGAGATGTGTTAAGGTCCACCTTCCTGTTGCTTAAATGAGACTACATTCCGTGAGGCATCATGGGACACCCCATGATTTTGCTTTCCCATGACCATGCACTATGAAGGATAAAAAAGGCATATTTTGCAGTGTCAAAACCTGCTCATTAAAACTAGAATTTTATGAATGTAAATGCTGTTAATAAACTATCTTATATTCTTACAAAATTAATATCACATTGTCCTTCTCACTCGACTCTTTGCAGCCCCATGCAAATTCTAAGAGGCTTCAGTTATGATGGAAAAGCTTGAGTTTTCAGAAAGTCTTCCACTCTGATGTGAGCATTCCTACACACATTGACTTCACCATAACAGGAATCATAACAATCACAACACAGTACCAAGCTTAATAAATAGCCCTTGAGATGAAGCAACAGACTTTTTATGTGAATACTTCAGGAAATATGCACACAGCCACCTGACTACCTGATTTATGAGCTCACTTCATGTGATTCTGAAAGTACATGTTCTCACCCACCTGCAGCAATTTTCTAAGGTGAAGTGCATTTCATATCTTTCTGTTTAAAAAAGATCACACCCTAGCCAACATACGATCACAATTATCAGACCAAATCAATGAATCAATGTGTGTTTGACCTCCCAAAGTCTATCCTTTCAGTTGTTATGAAGAGCAATAAAAGATGAGGAGCAGTGTGAGATCGTCTGTTCACACTATGCTCCTTTTTACAGCACCTTCACCTGCTGTTGCATGATTTTCATTAGAGTGGTGATAAGGCTAACATGCAGGAAAAAACTAAACTATTTAGTCACTTAATAAAAGCCTTTAAAGTCCTAGGATAAAGCAGCCTAGCAATGCAGAAAAAAAATTGATAAAACCCCAACACCTAGTACAAGAGAAGGGAAAGCATAAAGCAAGTCACCTGATCTGCCTTGCCAGTCATTTAAGTAAGATATAGAAAATTTATTTAAAATCTAATATTGAAGGAAATTGATGTTTTTACTGTGACATTTACAGGTATTTTCAATTTTATAGGTCAGGTTGTGAAAGCAATCTTTGGAGAAAGAAAATTTTGATATGAAAGAAAAGCACACATTTTTTTTTTAAATTCATCAACCTTTTTAATACTTTTTTTTTGTTGTTGTTGTATCTAGACCTTCCTTTCAGGTAAGCCTGAATTATATATCCTTTCTCTCACCCTCCTTGCCTTCACAATAAATCATAACTGATATTGTGAGGTCTCAACCTCACAGAATCACAGGATAGCTGAAGCTGGAAGGGATTTTTGGGAGTCATCAGGTTTAACGTCTCTATGCAAGTAGAGCTACCTAGACTCTCTTTCCCAGGATCATTTCCAGATGGCTTTTGAATAATATCTCTAAGAACTGAGACTGCACAACATCCCAGTCTGTACTGGTGCCCAGTTGCGGTCTTATTAAAAAAATGTTTTCTGATATTCATCTACAAAAAAATCCCAGCAGAGACTTGTTTAGAGATAGCCAACACAACTTCAGGGTAAAACATGCCTGATGAATCTAGTGGCATTCTATGATGGAATGACTGTATCAGTTGACAAGGAAGAGTTATGGATGTCATTTACCTGGACTTCCATAAGGCCTTTGAAATTATCCTCTAAAACTTTCTTGCTGCTCAATTGAAAAGACAGGATTTTGATGGATAAAGTACTGGCTGTACAATTGTATCAAATGTTATGCTCGATGGGTGGATGTCCAGAGGGGAAAGCAGAAACCAGTGGTGTCCTCAGAAGTCTGTGCTGGGACAAATACTATTTAATATCTTCATCAATGATATAACAGTGGGACTGAGTGCACCTCCAGCAAGTTTGCATGTGATACCAAGCTGAGTGATTCAGTCAATTCAGTTGAGGGAGATCGATACAGATTGTGGGATGAGTGGATTGATAACAGTCCTGTACAGAAGAACTTGGAACTACTCATGAATGAAAAACTGGACACGAGTCAGCAATGTGTTCTTGCTGTCCAGAAATTCAATCATAACATAAGCTACATAACACAAAGTGTTGCCAGCAGTATGGAGAAAGTAATTTTTCCCTTCTACTCTGTTCTTGTGACACCCCACCTTTGATCTTGCATTCAACTCTGAAGAAAGATATGCATCTGTTAGAGAGGGTCCAAAGGACAACAATGGGAGTATTGGAATACCTCTCCTATAAAAAAAGTATGAGAGAATTACGGTTGTTCAGACAGGAGAAAAAAAAGAGCTGGGAAAGCCTTATTGGTGCTTCACAACACTTAGAGGGGGCTTATAAGAAAGACAGAAAAGCACTTTTTTTTCGAGGACCTGTGCAAGGGGAAATGGTTTGAAAGTGAAAGAGAATAGATTTAGATTGAACATAAGAAGGAAAGTTTTTACAAGGGTGATGAGACAGGGCGCCCAGAGAACATGTTCCTACTCTGTCATTGGGACTGCTCAGGGGCTGAATGGACATGACATTGGGCACCCTGATATAGTGCAAGAGGTCCTTCCCAATAGTGGGGTAGTTGAAACTACCCCACTATTGGGAAGGTGTTTTTCAATGCAACCCATTCTATGATTCTATGACCCTGTGTTAAAAGTTGCACCCAATATGTATTCCTGGAATACATTGTTGTTTCAGATTTCCAACTCAACTTCCTATCACCAATCACCATCTTCTGGGCCCTGCTGTAAGGTTTTCAGTCTACCTCACTGTCTACTCATACTTTAGTGAATTGTTTATGAGAACGTTATGAACACAATCTCAAAGATCCTACTGAAGTCCAGTCAAATAACATCCACTCTTCTCCCTTTATCTACCTGGCCAGTCATTTAATCAGAGAGGTAAATTATTTTAATCAAGCATGTCTTTCCCTAGTTGAATCCATTTTGACCACTTCTAATGATTTTTTTTTTCCTTCATGTGCATGTAAATGATTTCCAGAATTTGTTTCTCCATCACCTTCCCAAGGATCAAGGTAATTTGCTTTCTTCCAGTCTATGTCATGTCTTCCAATCACCATGACTGATCAAATATTATCAAGAATGGCTTTGTAATGTCATCTAGCAACTTTCTCTGAGTTTGTGGGTGCATCTTGTTAGGGTCCATGGACCTTCATGTGCTTAAAAATTGCTTAAGGTCCCTACCCTCATCCTTTTCCACCAAGGGTACATCCACCTTGCTCCATATTTTCCCCTTGGTCTCTGGGACCTGGGACTTCTGTCCTCTGGTATCTTCTGATATTCCAAATAAAGATGAAGGTCTCCAGAATTTTCTTGCTATGGGAATAACTGTGAGGGTGAGAAGAAGGCTGAAATCGTCCAGGTCTGACACTTGCACAGAGGCTGAGATCTGCATCAAACAGGAACACAGGAAATGGAAGATATTCCTGGGTCACTTAAAAATACAAGTATAAGCTAAACTAGGCATATATTCATAGTGATGCTACCCACTGTCTGTTAGTTGTTTTCTGATTATGTATCTTCCTCTTTGAATCATTTTGCACATGTTATTTCACTGGAAAAAAGACAACAAGTTGATGGGTCACAGGAGAACTAAGATAAGTCTTTATTATCATATATTTTTTCCAATACTCTTTATCCCTCTAAACTTTCACAAATTCTCTCTAGTGTCCCTCTGTATTTCCTACTGTGTTCAGGAATCCAAGTAACTATTTCTCACTTGTCAGATCCTTCTGTGACCCAGATTCTTACAAAGCAAAGAAAAAAACCAACCAAACAAAGAAACCCACCTCTGAAGAGAGGATGGCTTAATCAATATTCTTAATATACTCTTGAGAAGATAAGGACACAGATAATTCATCCTCACCCTTACTTTTACGACAATTTTTATGAGGTAGTGCAAAAACATGATAGCGCTTAATCTCCCGTAAACAGCTGGCACAAAGGCGAAGATAGCATGATGAGTTTAGGCTGGTAAGATGCAAAGGATGCATTACTTTCTTTGAGACAGAACTCATTTCCTTTTGTTGTTTTCAATAATACTGTAAAAGGATTTGAACAAGAAGAAGGAAATATTTATGTCAAAAGGAGTAAAAGACAAAAAAGTCAGAAAAATTGTTTCTTTGCAATGCATTGGACATAAGGCTTCAAACTATTTTTTGTCAGGTTATTACTGGTTCTTAAAGGATAAATTTTCATGATCCCCAAGGGTTATGCACTGGAAGTCAAATATCATGTTTTTTGCAGTTTCAGTTTACATGTAGACAGTTTATCTGTTTCAGCTGAGGTAAATGTGCTTTCTTTCTTCATGTTTTTATCTTTTTTGGTTTGCCCTGTTTCTCTTTTTTGATGGATTTTGAGAAGGAAAGATGTTCAGTCATTTAAAATTTCATAAGTACTACAAAGAATGTTTAACTTTCTTATAAACAAGTGCAGTTGTGCTGATTGTAATATGTTACTCACTATAATGTGATTTTCATTCTGTTATGATAGGTTTGTCTTGTTTTAACTGCTATTGCTATTCTATTTTCTACATTATTAGATAACCTCAAATTGTATCAGAAAATTGCCCTTTTTTATAAAAATCACATTTAGGTAAAGAAGAAGAGTAAATATAAATGTTTCCATCTTAAAAATAAAGGTTTGACACTGAATTTAAATATTTCATTATTGAATTATTTGCTATAATTAATATAATCACTTAAAATTGTTTCATTAGAAATACTTAAAATAGATTTACAATTCTAGCATGTGTGTGGTAAAAAAGTGCACTGAAAAGATGACCTAGAGATACACTGATAACAATTGATATTAGCTCAAATAAAGTCTCATGAAGTGAGTGCCACTTGAATTAAATATCTTTTTTAAACTGTTGGTTTTTTATTCTGATTGTGCTGCTTAGGTGGAACAGGTGAAATGGACTGGTTTTACTTTTAAGTCGGGAGTAGTTGGTACAGTTTTAAACTTGACATTTATCTCTTTTACAGTGTGCAAGATTTCTGTCATGTCCCACATTTGGAATTCAATGTCATATATATATATATATATATATATATATATATAGACATATTATATATATATAAATCTTGGCACTTAGTAAGAAATAATAGGATTTAAGATGCCACATGTAGATAGGATTTATGGATGAATGTTGTTTGAAAAGGAAAAGCTAAGTAACTAGGTATCCAACTACATTTATTTCAAAATGAAAATGGTACAAAGGACTTGGGCAATATAATTTTTGTTAAGAGATATATAATTCCTTCTCTTTTTTTTTTTTCTTTTCTTCTGGGGCTTTGACTGTGTCTCCAAATTGATTTGGAGTTAATAAAAATATACTAACTAGAGCTTTATAGTAACAAAAGGGGTCACCTCTGATTACCTATCACCTTTCCAGACCTATCCTACCCACTTCAAACCAGTCTTGCAGTCTGGGAAGCTTTAAAAATTCCTTGCCATTTCCTGTTGCATGCTCTCCCCTGGAAACTGACACATTCTCGAAGGATGTCTAATTAAGTGTCTGATACCTATGACTCAAACCCCTATCAGGAGTAGCACTGGAATACCCTATATTTTGGTTAAAATCATAATGAAAGTAGGCTTGAAGGGAAAATAAGAAGGGGAGGGGAGAATATTTGCAGCCGTAAGCGACCAACAGTGATCATCTAGTGCAACTGACTGACAATTTCAGGACTGACCAAAAGCTAAAGCATTTCATTAAGTGTTTGTGGGGGTATTGATGAGCCTGTTTACCTTCTTGGTAAGGAAATATATTTTCATATCTAGTTAAATGTTGTTCTTGTTAAATTTCATCAGTTCTTGCGCTTCAAGAGAGTCAAGAGCACCTCCAAGTCTAATGTCATCTGCAGTACATTGTGGCTGGATCAAAACTGGAACTGGAATATCCATATAACTCCTAAATAATCCAGAAGAAGTTCAGATTTGGTCGTAAAACCATATACAAAAAGATTACAGGAAATTATATTTATCATGCATTTAAAATACTCGTCTTACTTGACTGTCATCATTCAGGAAACTTCTGGTCAGTTCTGATACAATATGAAGACATTTTAAAAACCTATAGATCCCTCCACTGTGAATGTCAAGTGGTAGATGTAAATTACTGCAGTGAATCTACTGTGTCAACCCCAGACACTGAAATTGTACCAACTTTATTCTTCAGTAAAATCATATAATCTTCCTTACTGTCTGCCTATCAACATCTGAGCTCAGTTAGGCTTTCAGCCTATTTTGTCTCTACAGCATCAAAGCCATTCTTAGAAAATGCACTGACTTTCTGTCATGTCCTGAAATCTAACATCTGACTGCAGCTGATGTTTCAGTGAAGGATACTGATCTTTCACTACAGATGAAGGATCCATCTTTTCCACATCTATCAGGATTTATTTGGGAATTAATGACCTCTTCTTCACTACACACACAAAAGCACACATATTGATACATAAACGAAAATAAATAATATTTAGATAGCATGACATGATTTTTTTAAGTTATATATTGTAAATTATTTGCTTCCTTGAGAATTTAATTACCTTTAATATGATTTGATTATATATTGATTCATACCTGGTTTTCATGGACAAAAATATATAAATACATTTTTAACTCCTTCCTGATTGTGACTGGAGCAATCTATATCCTTGCAGTCAGAAGCATATCTGAAGGTCTGAATTAAGCATCAGAGAAAGCAGCCTTATGGTACATGTCCCTCTGTTAATCATTACACAGTGGTCCCTTCAACTCTAGAAAGTAATAGACCTTAGAAAGTTCAGAGGACACAGGTGAGATGCAATTGCTTCTCCTAAAGGAATCGAGTGATGTGTGGTGGTTGAGAAAAATGAGAAACAAGAATGGCGGCAACCACTGTGTGGATTTTGTAACAGCAGTGTCCAGACAAGCGACTGTAAGACACTAAAATTATGCCATCCACAAGGAAACACCAAGGGTCCTGGGGATGATCTTACCATAAGTCCTGAAAACACTTCTGTGAAAAATGTTTTGTCATTCAGTAAGTGAAGATATTTAAATATTAGATGTGGAAGTCCATTGGCTATGAAACCAAATGATAATAGTTTATATTTTCAAACGAGTCTGCAGCCATCACTTCATCACAAAATTATGAAGTTGTTTGGATTGAAAGGAACCATTCAAGATAATCAGCTCAAATCATTCTGCCATGGATGGGGAGATCTTTCCCTAAATCAGGGTGCCCAAAAACCATGTCTAATCTGCTCTTGAATAGTTCTAGTCATGGGGCATTCACAATTTCTCTGGACAATCTGTTCCTGTGTCTTACAATCCTCATCATAAATTATTTCCTCCTTATGGTCAACCTAAATATAGACTCTTTCAGTTTAAAACCATTTCTTCTTGTCTTTTTTTTTCAGGTCTTGGAAAAAAGTCCTTCTTAATTTTTCTCGTAAGTCCTTTTAAAGTATTTCTTTTGTTCTCACTCATATTTTCTATTTAGCTCCTTTTATCTCTTCCTTCTTTCCTATAGATGGCTATATCTGTACACTGCTCTCACAAAGTATAACTAGAAACCTTTTCATGGAAATTGAAGAGATTTTTACACATTTTCAGTCTGACTGAAAAGGGATTGAATATTACAGGTTCCAAAGTTGAAGTTTTTCATTAGCAGGACTATTTTTCAGAAGAAGACAAAAAACTCTCCACATATGCATGCACACTATTATGCACATATTCACACACAGCACAGTACATGTGAAAACTATAGATGATAGGTATCATGACAGAATACCAGAGCAAAACCTTCTATAGTTTTTTTTCTAATATGAGGGAAGGAAACAAACTTTAAGAGTTGATTCTGTCTGTTCTAACTACGTATGACAAAGTTAAGAATTTTTGGTTTTATATTTACAAACAATTGTGTATAGCTTGTATCCTTATAGTGTATTTTTCTATCACAATAAAAAGAAACAAAAAAAAAAATTGAATAATCTCACCTTGACCGGCTCTGATCAACCAGATGGGGCAGAAGTCTGACCATGTCTAATATGTAATCTCAGACATCTTGACAGTTAGATACAGTTTAGAAATAGGGGTGCATAGTATCTTTCAACCTGACTGATCAAATTTTTTTAAAAGATTTTCTCAGTGAAGGGTACATTGAAATGTTATATCTCCTATCACTGCTTCAGAAGCAAGTCTGACCTCCCTTCTAGTAAGTCTTGACACAGCACCATGAAAGGAGCAAGGCATAAATTGTTGGCAAAACCCTGCCTTTTGTTAATGCTGAGAAAATCCCACAGATGTTAGCTGGGTTATACAGTTATTGTAGAAGGAGAGTAATTTGCCTTGTTTTGCCAAAAATATTAGAAAAATAAATAATGAGAAATCAAAAAGTTCATGAACATGATACATATGCACTCCTAAATAATATTTAGGGAGATTTTTTACATAAGAGATGACCATTCTTTCAGTAAAAATTATTGAAAACAACCTGTTTCATTTCAGTATTATTTCATAATATTTAGCAATCGCTAAGCCTTAATTTGTTTGCAGTATAATAAGTTTTGCAGCACTTTTAAAAATCTACATAAACAGGAATTCTGAAATCAGATGATTACACCACACCCACCTCTAAGTCTGAAAAACTCTACATAGATGGTCAAGCCATGTGGTTGGACATTCATTGATACATGAGAGATAGTAACTGAGAAATCACTAAAACTGTGCTGGTTCTTAAAGTCTGGGGAATGTTTACATATTCCTCTGAATCACGGTATATTTGTCAAAGCATGCATTTCTGAATACTAACTGTAAAGATTTTAATTTCACAGGAGCATACTCACACCCAAATACATATTTGAAGGCAAGATTCTCCCAACTTCATAGAGAAGGATGAGGAAAAACCATTAGCAGAGACCAAGGGAGTAAATCTGTGACAATAAATCTCTTCAAGCAGCTATTAAGACATACCTTAGCTGAAAGCACAACAGGAGAGAAAGCCATCTTACTGTATAATCAAATTACAGGGCCACACAGCTGCTTCTATCAGGACCAACAATTACAGGCTACAATCTGGATATATTCCATTCAATGCATGTACCTCTCTTCCAGGGAATTTCCCAATTGTTTTAATAGGATGACTAACCAGAGATTAGCCTTTATAATTTAAAATGTTAATATGCTAGAGAAATAGCCAAAAAATTATTCAGACTTAAGTGTGTGTTTCCAGCATTATCTCACATTAGAGGGTTAATTGCTTTCTTGTTCTTATTATAGAACTGCATTCTGTTGCTAAGGAAACCAATGATTTCTCCATGTCTACAAGTACTTGAATCATATTTTGGTTTCTTTGTTTTCAGGGATGTTTTCTGGGAGGTTTTGCTGCTGTTGTTTTTCTTGTATGTTAAATCAGAAAAGGAGAAATAACATCAAGGATTAAAAATGGAAAATACAAGCTGACCTAGTAACTGCCAGATTTGTGATGGGGAGGCATAAGAGTGTGTTGTCTGCGGGGAAAAGAGCTGTAGGCTCTGTCTTTAATTGTTTCCTGACAGAAAATTAAATTAGAAATAGTGAGCATGCACTGACTGAGCCCTGAAATGGGTGCTGACTCACATCACTCAGCTCACGCTACACTGCCCACTGACCACAACCAACTGCCTTTCACATTACATTCTTATTCAAATATGATAAAAGTATATATGTAATGATGGAAAACATTCAAGTTCGCTCCAGCTGCAGCATATCTGGAACCAGGGAACATGAATATAGAGGATTGTTCTGCTACATCCACTTTTGTAACGTGCAAATTATCTGAAACTCAGGAGTAGTTTATAACAATGTGCTCTATTGCATGGAACTAAATCATCTCAAGGGAATGCATGGTAGGCCACTAAACAGAAAGATATAAGGATCCAGCTGGGGAACTGTTTCAACATCAATATTAAAATTTAAAGAAGGGACTGGTGTAGAGAAAGGAAACTGTGGAATCCCTTTGAACAACACTGTATTGTACATTGATCCTGGAAAACAAAATTTAGGGAATCTAATATTTTACATTATCTAGAGAAAATTTAAATTCTTTGATGTCTTTTGTATTGTAGTGCTTAAAGCATTATGTTACCCACTTTTCCACAAGGCAAAGAATATTATCCAGCATTGCAATACATAATAAAATGTGATCATTGTAAGTTGGCTATAATTTTGCCTGGCAAATTGTAACTAGTATTTAGCAGTAAAATTGGAAACTGAAGGACTTCAGAATCTCTCCAAAAGTGGTTCTAAATCAAGTATGCTTATTTCTGTCTCTTACAAGGAATGTTATGAATATGCTTAGCCACAGGAACATATATAGCATCATAAAAGGAGAAGCAGAATAAGTAAATTAAAAAAAAAAAAAACCCACAAAAATTCCTTACATTTCTTCTTTGGAAGGATTCATAGACTAAGAATTGGATTGGCACATTTAGTCATTTGACTGTATTTTAAGACTCTAAACCTATCAAAAAAGCACGTCTGTTTGTCAGTACAACCCTTTAAGTGAATAAGGGCCTGAAGTGATGACATTTTTACAGGCTTACAAGTATGTTTGCCTGCTCGAGGGCAAACCCATTCCAAGACCTCCAGTCAACTATTCCTCTGCCTATTTCTCCTATTGACACCTGGTTCTGCAGCAGTCTTAGGTCAGAGCTTCTTACTTGACTCCAACCTGAAGATAGTCAGAGAGCACAAAGTGCTCTCTGAAGAACTCACCTAAGCATCTTAACTGGTACAACATGAGTCAAGTAAATACTCAAATATAGCATGGATGTGTTGAGATTTGTTTGTTGTTCTAAATTAATACAACTGTCATAACACTGATTAGCTAGATTATAGGATATTCTGGCTGAAATGGAACAATCCAAATGGCTCCTACAGAAAGAAATCTGGAGCTATACATTGATGGCAATTTAAGTATCAGTCAGTCATGGGCCCTGGCAGCCCAAGGGCCCTGGGACATATCAAGAAAATGGAAGGAAGCTGCACTGGGGAAAGTTCAGGCTGGACATTAGGAAAAGCTTCTTCACTGGGAGGGTGTTGAGCACTTGAACAGTTTCTTCAGAGAAGTAGATATGACATTAAGCCTGTCAGAGTTCAGGGAGCATCTGAATGATGTTCTTGATCACACAGTCTTATTTTTAGGTAGTTCTAGGGAATTGGACCTGATCCTTATGGGTACTTTCCAGCTTGAGATAGTCTAGGATACTAAATAATTTCACTGTGTGGAATAGTTAAATATTTTCTGGGAAAATAAGGAAGATGATAGAAGACATTAAGCAGATTTATCAATTGCAGCTGAAACTGTTTTTTGAAGCTTGCATTCATGGATGTTGCTTGAAGCCAAATTATTTTAGAGGTGGGATTTTTCCAGCAATGTGTGGGTACTACTTAGGGTTGTGTTCAATAAATAGGCTTTTATAAAATCTGTTTTTAATCATGTAAGATTCATAGTTTGTAAGATTTTTCAGAACTATATTCGGAGTTGTTACTTGTAATGGTGGACTTAGCTTTTTGGAAAATTGTTTTCAGAGCTGTTGAAGAGCTTGTCCAGATCTCTTTGGGAACAAATTCCCTCTGGTCTGCTCCATAGCTACTGTTTATGGTTCTAGTGAGAAAGAGCCCTGCTACACATGATGTTTTCTAAGTATAATATACATTATAAAGAATATATTTCTTTTTGTCCCATGGTCTTCTTGAGTTTTATCAAACTTCCCTTTATATTTCAGTAGTTTATTAGGCCTATTATTAATGAACTACATATCAAATGATGTCTTGCATCATTAGTCCTTTTAATCCATTAAAATATTCTTCAGACCATACATGACAAACACCTGAAATGTGCTTTCTTAGTATTTTCTAATCAAGCTTTAGAATAATGTATAATGACAGAATCCTTAGAAGCAAAGTGCAAAGAAAAATGAGAAAAACATAGATACAAAAATGAGTCATAAGCACTTTCCATTTAAATATCTGAACGTGAATGTTGCAATTCACACTACATAGAAAGTGCTTAGATATTCAGGACAGAAAACAATATAAATGTTTAATATAGATTGTGTAATCAAAGGTCAGATTTACTGCTGCACTTCCGTTACTTGGTGTGGCTCCAGTGACAAAAAAGGAGTCACAAACTGAGTTTTAGAAGCTGTTTCAATGGCATTTATAGCTGAATTTTAGAATGCTCCCAATCTTCAATTTAGCTGCAAAAATTCTTGAGCAACTAATTTCGACATGGCAGTCCCGATTAAGTAATTAATATGAATCAGCAGCTACAATGCAATATGCAATTGCACATGCCTACATTCTCAAAATTAATGGTTAAATAACTGCAGTTACTCAGCTACCATGATAAAAACTGTGATGAATATGATAATTTTTTGTGGTGAGAATAAATGGAACTGCTATAGCATCTCAAATACTTATTTTGTTTCTGCTTTGTCTTTTTTGTAGCAAAGGAGGTGAGATTTGTGGATGAGTTTTTACTTGGCAAACAGAACCTGTCAGGTCATCTCTGAAATATTTTGTTTTATTTTTTATTATGTATTATAATACTGAAATAATAAACTGTAGTGACTATAGATCTGTTATAAATATCTTCCTTTACTGGAAACCAGAGCAAAAGCAAAATTCTAGTGTGCTGAGTTGATTCCAGTGTTGAGAATGGTAGCAGATAAGAAGCTGAGGAAGCAGCTAAATAATACACATGTTCCTGCCTTTATGCCTTCCAGGACAGAGAAATATCGGTTTTAATCCTCCACAGAAAAAAAAGAATACCTGAAACAACACTGATGTCTTGTGAAGGCTGATCTAGAACAGAGGCTAGACAGACTTAAAGAATAAAGTAGGTATTTATTAAAAGGCCTCAATGGATACACCTTGGGCAGTACAAGAGCCTGGCCAGGGTGACAACCAAGATGAACCCAAAATGGTCACCAAATGGATGACTAGTCATGAGGTATCTCACTTTTATAAGTTCTGGTTTATTAGCATATCTGAATTATTGTCCAGTTATTGCTTTAGATTATGAAGTCCCACCCTTCTTGTTTTTCTCTCTTCAGCCTACATTGTTTATGCTCTTGGGCCTGAAATTTGGGTGGCTGTCTTTGGTCCCAAGCTAGGAAAGGAATTATTTTGTCTAGCTATGCTGTGAAGAGAGCTTACCATCTCTTAATATGAAGCTCAGAACTACACACTAAAGCAGTACAGAATCTGAAAAATACAAAAGCTAAAAACCTAAGGTATCAACACCATTCTGTTTACTGCCAAATGAAAACTATTCACTAAAGCAATATGAAAGTCTTTTAATTCCAAATTTGCAAGGTGTGTGAGACTTAAATCTGACATACTGTTTTAACTCGAACATTAGTTCATTTTTCTCCATTTGTAACATGGGCTAAAGGACACATCTAACCCAGCCATGAATTTCACTGGTCTTTATTGGTCTTTTCTGTTCAGCAAACGAGCAGTCTTAATTTTACTAAACCTTATATTTTAGTGGATTTACCACAACCACAGAGGATAATTGCACTTGCTGTTTTACAAAAATATTGAAAGAAGAGTGTTCCTCAACTTGCACCCAACCTACTAATCTACTCAATAATTCAGACTGGCCAATAGACAAAGCAATTGCCTGCAGCTATTTCAGTCATGATTCAACAAGACAAACAGGATCCTTACTTCAAATAACTGCTCTCACTGTTTCTAGTAAGTCTGTTACATATGGAATGCATTTTGAAAATTTAATAAACCATCATCCTTCATGTGTAGCTTGACACCTTCTGAATTATGGACTCAGAGCCTTGAGGCTTTATAAAGGAAAGGTGGGGTCTGCAAGAAAAATAAGAAAAATGTAGACAATGCATGTATTCTTTCAACTATTCATAAAGTGTTTGCAGCAGATTACCTCTGCATTCTGAAGCAAATAATACTTTTGAATCTGTATGGACTTCTGTTCACTTTGATCATTTGAATAAGCAAACAAAACAGCCAAAATCCCATTTGTAGAAAAGCAACAGCAGCACACAGAATCAAGATGCTTGCAAATAAGGAAGGAGACCCAATCCATGTAAGCTGGAATCAAAGACTCTTCCAACGATCTTCTTGGTTACTTCTTTTTTACTAGGGTAGATTACGTGGAAGAAATCCAGATCTGGGTGTTTAAACATAAGAAGTAGCTCCTATTGACAGTCACAGAGACCATCTGAGGAGTCACAAGATTTCTGGCAGGATGAACTAAACCACTCCAAATCATGTGAATCAAGCACTGTTGTTATTCTCCCAGATTTTTTCCTTTGTTCCAGACCTCATCCCAGAATTAAGCACCTAAATTACACACTTGTGCTTCTAAAATATTTAAATGGATTTATTTCATGTATCATCTCAGACAAAATCTGGTTTCAAGGCTCACTTTCAGTCATGGAGTATTTCCTTTCAATTTTTGAAAGATTATGTTTATCTCACTGGAAGGTTGTTTTGGCTAGCTGTTGTGTGTTTTTTACATCAATGGATGAAATTTTTATCTCATTGGAGGTGCCTAGGTTTTTCTGATTTCATAGCAGGAAGCATGATGGACAAGTTTACCTCGAAGCTTTAAGGTCTTGGCCCTATCATGGACTGTGGTCTGACTGCCTCTTGCCCCCTGCAAGAAATTTGTGTTTTACTCAAAGAAAGTAGGAATATATAAGAATATATAAGGAATGAGTACAGTTAGGGCATCAGGAAAAAAAAAAAAAAAAAAAAGGGCATGAGGTGATTCAATATTATTGGTGAACTTTTACAAAAATGAGAATTAGATTTATCTTCTCAAAAATTTAGTCATGCAAGTAAAGTGCTGGTGACAGGAGTGTCATCATTCCAGGCTACATGTGCATTCAGAGAGGAGAAGCTGACAACTTTCAGACATATTTTGTCCACTAAATATATGTTGATGATTCCTCTCCGTGTGTGGAGACACGAGGCTTGACTCCATTTCAGAAGGCTGATTTATTATGTTAGATATTATATTAAAATGCTACATTAAGACTATACTAAAAGAACAGCGAGAGCAGAAGGCTACACAAAGAACGAACAGAACAGAATAACAAAAATCCTGTGACTGCTCACAGCCTTGGCACAGGTGGCTGTGATTGGTCATCAATGGAAAACAATCCACATGCACCAATCACAGATGCACCTGTTGCATTCCACAGCAGCAGATAGGAATTGTTTACCTTTCTCTCCTGAGGCTCCTCAGCTTCTCAGGAGAGGAAAAATCCCAGCAAGGATTTTCCATAATATCATGGCTACAAATATAGTCTTAAAGTCTGAGCTTTCCATTCAGGTGATGCAAGCCTGACAAGTCTTCTAACACTGGCATATGAGTTTATTGCCTAAACTGTTTAGGATATGAATTCTGGGTTCTTCCCAGCATTAGACTGTTTAAAATATCCTTCATAAAAAGTAAAGATTCCTCTTTGTCAGGTGACTTTTTCTACATACTCCTACTTGTGGAATTTTGAGCACACTGAAGACATGGCTCAAAATTCTGAGGAACTCAACAGGACCAAAATTTTGTATTTTATTGTACAATGTGAAGGCATATTCTGAAGAGTAGCAACATATCATGCAAATAATTTTTTCATTGTGATTATGAGATACAGCTTTTTCCACTGAATGCTTAAGTTGAATTTGCATAGAAAGAATAAAATTCCTAAAATAGATGTGTCCCAACTAGAAAATTTCACCTTGGGAGTTTCTACATTCCTGAGACATAAAAAATAGTTGCTGGTTAATTCTGTCCTTCTGGCATGACTCAGTAATAAAGATGTGCTTGAGATATCGTTAAAAGTCTGAACAATGGTTCTATAAGTTCTCCTACTGAAATAGCCTGGGAAATGCTTGAAAATCCTTACACCTTGTTGTACTTGCTTTATATTCTTCTGTAGAAATAGGCTGGGCAAAAAAAAAAGAAAATAAACTGAAACTTTTTTTTTCTGCCCAGCAAATATTTTCACAATACCCAAGTCTTGGGGCATACTATGTACATCATTATTTTGATTCATAACTGCTATGTCATGACTTAACATCCCATAAAGTGTGCTTTCTGTGATCATTATACAAAAAAATGAAATACTTTTGGGAAAACAGCTATTAAATTTATCTAGATGAAAGATGAAACAACAAAACATTTAGAAAGTCATCTACAGATATTTTTATTTTTCATATTTTTTTATTCATAATTCTTTGTAAAACTTAGAGGAAGAAATAATCCCTGGCTAAATTTATTAAGAAATTAAATATAGTACAAAAATATTTATCGTTTACTATCTAGAGAACTGTTTCAGAATAGATCCTGTTTTTTATAAGAAGAAATACTGAAAATTAGAAACACTTTTTGCAGGTGTGTATGTGTTTTTCCACCTTAAGAGAGATCACTATTCCAATCATTATTTAGAATTGCACAAAACAAGGGAAAAACCATATTTTACACTTTTTAATGTTAGTTCATTCAAAGGTAAATTGTTTCATCTTCTTTCCCTAAAAAGATACATAAAATAAAGTCATCTTACTCATCAGGCTCTTTATCAAACTTTGCTGTTAAGCAGTAAAAGTCGGCTGCAGTAACCTGAGTGCTACCAGAAAAATTATTTAACACAGCGTAGGAGAATACATTGGCATTTTGTTTTCAATGTTAGTTCTTTTATGAATCTAGATTATGCAAAAGTAAGAAGAAAAAAGAAGCACTTATTTTAATGTCAAGTATAAAATAATAAAATATTTTTCCTTGCTTTTGGGAGAAGAGGAAAAAATTATGCAACTGCAGACAGCCAATTTTAGCAGTGAAAAACCAGTTTCTCACAGGGTGAGAGCTGCTACAAAATTGAAACAGTTTTCAAATGGATCTAAGTTTAAGCTAAAAATTTCATCAATCTTCAATCCATGAGTGGCTATATTTTTAATTCCTTCAGCTGTTGATTCCCTCTTTCCTTCATTGTTTGGAATTACAATAAATATGAAAATGTGAGTCTTGGGCAAAAGTAACAGCTGAATGCTTCTGGAATATTAGTGACATTTGTGCAGACTTCACTGAATATAAGATGAGCTCAAGCTGTCATGCTCTGCAGTATGTTTAGTATCCACAAGACTCTCAGTGTTGTGTGATTTTATTGCAGTTAATAATCAGGGAATTTATTTTAACACTGCTGAAAGTTTGGGTTGATTTTTGCTTTTAAATGTTGGAGGGTTTTTTGTTTGTTTTGAAGTTTTTATTTTCTTAATTTTTGTTCTGAGGTTAAAAAAAAAAAGAAAAAAAAGCTTAAGGCTGCTTAGTTAGAAGTGCACTAGGCAGCAATTGTCAGAAATAAAAAATGCAATAAAAGTCTAACATTTTTTACGAGTATCTTACTCACTTTTACCTGGTAATAAATACTAAATTACTGAATCTATCCAGTTGGTGCTGGGCCCAGATTCATGGTATCAAATGTATACTCGTGTCACCTGACATGCGATCCTCCTTTAAATAAAAAATTATTACACAAATTTTTTAATTACTCAGTGTCGCTGAATAGCCTTACTAGTAAAAGGGGTTTTATCATGAAAGAGGAAGAAACCAATGTCCCGAAAGTTAAGCAATGCCCCAGTGCTCCTAGCTAAGTCTAATAAACCTAATAAATATCACCGACAAGTAGAGACTCTTCTTTCCTACTCAGCTCAATTGCAGTACAGTCTGGAGGTTTTAGAGCTCATTCTAGGCCATAGTGTCATGACAAAGACACCCATAGGGTTTTTATCTTGGCAGAATAACTAACTGAGTGGAGGAAAAGGTCGTTAAACGTCATTTTCTTTTGAACCTTCAAGCTACCAGCCAGCCTGGTGGATGGTTTCTAGACTCCCTTCGTCAGCAGTTGCTGCAAATAGAAGTGGGACTAAGAGACCTACTGATTGATTTCCATGTAGCATTCCACTCTCCTGCTTTTTTATACTTTTTTGATTGAATAAAAATGCAACCATATAGTACCAGAAGTCACTAAAGATATTTTCATTCCAATAGTGCAAGTATGATATAGTTTCAGAGTTACAGATTAATCTCTGCTGTAATATCTTCTAAGTATCTACATGTTCTAAATAATCTGATTCCATAGCATAACTGGACAGATTCTCATTAAGTGTAAGATTTCCCAAGATATTTTATGAAGCATTATTCTCTCAGTTTTGGTGTCTAGGGAATATCAAGACTTTCGAAAAACTGTTTGTAACCATGCAATTAACCTTAAAGAAATGTTATGGGACAAAGCACAGCTTTACACTAGTAAGTGATTGAGAATAATGCAGGCTCATTACAAATGCCTTTAGGTAAGTGAATAGTATAAACACAAAAAATGAGGAGACCCTCATTAAGTGAATACTGATCATGCTTGGAAAGACTAGATCTTATAGTAAAAAGTACACTTTTTGGCAATCTAGATGAAACCCTTTTAAAACACTCTTTATGTACACTGTGTTGTCAACCTTTGTTCTGACAACTGTCTAAGCTTTTGCACTAGTTAACATATTCATACCTTTGCCTCACTGGTAATTACAATAAAATAGTTATGTTCACTAAGTAACTATTATTTATATTCTGCTCAAGATTTTTATTGTTGTAATAGGTGATTAGCATTAAGAAAAGAAGAAAATTAAGTAAGATTTAGGCTAAATACAAAGAATCAAAATAAGCTGATCACAATTGTATAAATCTATGTGTTAAAAACTACAATAGTGTACCACATTTTAAAAACAAGGAAATTCAATAGTCTTTCAGGGCTGCTTCTGATTTATTAAAGTTATAGCAGAGAAGAGAGCTTAAAAGTTCTTAACACCTTTCAACATCATTCTGCTTTTAGTTGGGTGTCCAGATAAAGATTAAGGAATGCAACTTCAGGCATCGTGCTGTGACAATTTTCACTTCTGTCCTTTTGCTCTCTCCTGTTATGCCTAATGCCAGAAAAAACCTGGAGGAAACATAACAATTTAATAAACTACAGAAAAAAGGAAAATGCTCAGAATTCCAGCTGGGTTTTCCACTTTGCTGGTAATTATCAAAAGTGCCTACCCACAACTGGAAATTAGAAGAGAAACTGCTGTTATTGTCACTTCCCTGCTCTCTATGCTGCTTTTCTTATCCACAGTAGCCCCCTAAACAAGTTATCCAAAACCAACAAGCTGTGAGGTTTTGCTGCTGTACACTCATTTCAAAAGCACTTTTGAATGCCACATTTCCCTCTCAGATATTAACTTTTCTGCCACTACATAACATGCCAAAGGAAAAATGGTGTTCCACAGAAATGCAGACACCAAAAATAAAATTTAAAAAAAAGGACAAGTGAAATGATGAAGTATTTCTGCAAAAGTGTAAAGAGCTATGGCTAGTTGAACATTACATACATTATGGTTAACATATCAGAGTTTCTTTCTGTGCCATGTGTCAGAAGTTTGTATGGAGTTCATCATTGTCATATGCCAGCTTCTTGGTAGTAATGACCTGGAAATACAGACAGGGAAAAACAGTGGATATATTTGCTATCCAACTCTTGCAATGCAGGCAAAACCTGTCTTCCTCCTTTTTCTTGAATGTGGAGAAAATGGTCCAGCAAGCTGAAGTGGAAAAAATTCTACTTTCCATCTGTATGGAGCAGTGATTCAGTAAGTGATTTGAGTAAGAGAGAGAATATAGTGGGTACACACCACAGGCCATCCCGTGGTTTTATCTCTGGGACTACAGAGAGGACATAAGGTAGTGTGATGGAAAATCTTCCTAGACCCTGGAGAAACAGGTATGTGACTTGCAAGGGAAAATGACCACAAAAGTGAGTTCTCCCAGAAAAACTACTTCTCCAGTCTCCAATGGGCAGTTTCACAGATAGAATAAAAGGGCTCTTTTTTTTCCTGATCAAAGGAGTTTTGATTTTTAGTTATGAGGAATGAGTAACAAATACTATGACCAAAACTAGAAGGGCCCTGCCTCCAGCAAGGAAGTGTGCTCTGAATTGAAACCCCAAGCAGCCCACGGTCAAAAATAATGGGAAAGGCCAGTACCTGGAATCACTGCACTACCTTCACTGAGTGCTGTGCACGGGCCTCAGGCACTTCTCTTAAAAGCCTGGTGGTGCATCAGGGTAAAAGACATCAAAGATCAGAAAATATTCCTGTCTGACCATGAAAGGTGACTGTCCAGCCAGTCAGCTTAGACTCCCCTTCAGGTCAGTGGGGCAAGATAAGCACATTGAAGAAGCAGTTCAGATTACATGAAGATAAAAGTGGCTTCTCTCTACCTATGTCTCTATGACTAGAGTTGGAAGTCAAGCTGACTAGGCTCCTAATTTAGGTATTCAGTATATAGTTGAGTAGGAAATATTTGATCTCCATGCTTGTATTATAGCCTGTTTGAACTGGCAAGCAGAAGGATCACTGTTGCAATAAGATAATAAAATTATGTTCTTCTCACTTTTCCTTCTTTTTTTTATAATTTATTTTTATAATAAATACTATTTCCTTTTGTGGATTTCACAAATATATCCATTGTATTGGATTAGTGTGAAACAAAAACATCCACTGTTGCTTAAAACAACAACACAAGGAGAGAAAACTTGAAGTTTCCACTGGACTCAGTCTTTACTGTGAATTCTGTTTAAACAGTACTATGACCTTGAACCTAGTTTTAGTTTCTACAAAATGAGCTCCTACTGTGTTTTTTAATAATACAAAGGATTTATTTTTTCAAAAGGTCTTTCAAGAGGAGCATAAAGGAAAAAGCAGGATGTTTGATGACTGTCCACATGATCATCTATTTAATTCCAGTGTCATTACATAAAGAAATTTGACAATGTTATAAAGTTACATACCCAATGTATATACAAATAAATAGTCTGATAAATGCAAATATCATCTGGCATTCAGTATTAGAGGGGATATCTAATGCTCTGTAAAGTAACTCAAGCCCACCATTTTAAGTAGCTGAATCTTTTTGGTTAGACTGAGATAAAATTATGTTATAAATAATGATCAATAAATTAAAAATTAATTATAGATGTGAGGTCTTTTAGGAAAGCATGAAAAATAGTAAATTTTTCCTAATAAATATTGAATTTTTTTACAGGCAAAACTTGAACTTTTTGGAGGGTGAAATAACATGGTGGGTGACAGAAGGAAATGCAGTTCTGCAAACATAATGCAACTGCATCTTAGCAAAGCATTTGGTTGAGCGTCTTGTGAAATATTACTCTGAAAAATCGAATTTCCTTGGATATGAACTGTATGATATAGCATGAAAAGTAGCTCAATAGCCATAAACAGTAGTTAATGATGAACGACAACTTATCAGATAGGGAGAGATGTCTAGGGGCATACTAGTGTAGAATATTTCAGCCTCCTTCTTTATCTGACATCTTCATTAATAATTTAAAGGAAGTTCAGATATCATATTAATGAAACTCACAGATGATACTAAATTGAGATTTGATGCAAACAGAGAGAATGACAAAGAATAAAATAGCAGGGCACTAAGCATGAATCCACATAGATAGTAAGTAGGTCCCACTTCTCAGATTTCACAAGTCTCAAGTGTTTTTTTATACTGTATGTTCTACACAAGCTTCTTGAAACTTATTTCCCTGCTTCCAAATTGGGCCTAAAAAACTTGTTACTGTCATCAGAGACAATAAGATATATATAATAATCAATAAGAAATAAAATTATATTTTTTGCCTAACCAGAATCAGATATATAAGAGGATAGATCTCTGTATGTCCATATTGAGAGAAATATCCATATTGAGAGAGAAAAAATAACTTTTTAACATACTACTTTTTGGGCATTTAAATATGTTTAAATATTAAACACAACATAGAACTCTTTGATGTCATACAATATTACATTTTGCATGAAACATATTCTGTCTAACAAACAGTACAAAAATGCTGGAGTTATAAAGAAGAAAAGACCAACTCGTTCACTCCTGCTTTTTGCACATAGAAAGATGAGAAAGAATTTTTTTTTTTTTTTTTTTTTTTTTTACTGGAACAATTGAGGGTTACTGTATGATAATACACTTCCTCATATTCAAGGTTTTTGTTTGTTTTATCAGACGTTTCATCTCCTAGTGACATACAGTAATATATTTTTTGTTCATATAGACATGCCTTTACATTCACATTGAGCTATTGCCTTCAGTCAGGTCCACTGAGGAAGCAAAATCACTTTTCCTTTTTGCCTCTTTCTTCCTTTCCCATGAGGATCATATTGCAGGATCAGGTATTGTGATCCTACAATACAAGCTCAGTATTGGTGTTGAAATCAAATGCTATTCTTAACTAACAGAACACAAGTACAGAGGTTTACACAAAGAGCACTAAATTCCAACAGAACTATTATCCCTGGGCAATGTTTAGATTTATTGATTTTCTCTAAATGTAGATTAGGGGTTTGATAGCTCACTAAGTTTGTTTAGCATTTTGTTTAGTGTATTCTCATACCTTACTCAATAAACATGAGTAAGGTTTAAGAATAAGGTATTACACACTCTCTGCCTCTACTTCACTCATGAAAAATTTCAGCTCATACAGAATTAAATGTGTTACTCACTTTATGCCTCTACTTCACTCTTGAAAACTTTCAGCTTGCACAGAATTAGAACTGTATGTTAGAACTGTATGTTAGTACATGTAAGTCTTTCAAATGTAAATAAGTCTTTCTGGTTTTAGAATAAAAGGAACAAAGCAACATTTATCTAAGATGTCCTAGCTGTATTATTCCATCACTTGTGTTTGATTTGTATTATGTGAACTTCAAGGATTCTGAAGTGTGAAAAACTACTAAAACGGAAAGATATCAAAGATTTTGGGAAGGAAATTAAGTCAATGGGAAAAATTTTCTTTTTATTTCATATGATACAGTACAAACCAGTTCATTGTGTTCTTCCTTTTGAATAGGGGACATTTACTTCAATCTTTTATATATTCAGTGAAATGCGTAATATAAGGAACTTAATTTGATGCCTTAAGTTTTTAGCTTTTATATTTTTCAGATCCTGCATTACTGTGTAACTCAACTCCATATAGAATGTTAGTAAGCTCTCTTCACATTTTTGTCAGGTAAAACAATCCTTCCAGGCCTGAGACTCAAGGATATCTACTGCCTCAGGCCCCAAAAAGTATAAACAAAAGTGAATCAGGAAAGGGAAAGCAAACCAGGGGAATTAATTACCTGAAGCTATAATTGGACAATTAACCTCTCATATGCAAATAGACGGAACATCTATCTGTCTGAGAAACTCATGACCATAGTCCATCTTAGAAGTAGTCTCTGTGAGGCTTTTGCACTGACCAAGATGTATCTATTGAAGGCCTTTAGTAAATACCTACTTTATTCTTTTAACTCTATCTAGCCTCTGTTCTACATAGCCATTCCAAGGCATCAAATTAACCTTGAATTCTTGAATGGCTTTACAATTTTTCCAAACATCTATAAAAGAAAAACATCCTGTGTCTTTGTGTGCAGAATCAGTGGGGCAGGTGTGTGACCCTTATACTCCAGGACTTGTTGCATGGTGGTGTGATCACTACTGTCCTGATACACAACAGGAATTTCTCACATTTTCTGCTTGATAATCAGATAGTTGATAAAGGCTATAATTTACTTTTGAAGACCTTTTAAATTCACATACCATCATATGCTGTGTTTGTTCCTCTAGACAATAAGAAATACACAGCCTTGTAAGAACAGCCCTTCATGCACTTATAAGACAGGATTTGTACCAAGTAGCTTTCTTGAAAATGTATGAAGAAGTAAGAAGCATCGTAAAATGATATGTGACTACAAATAGAGATAATAAAAAAGTTTTTAAAAGTTCATCCTTTTTTATTATCAGATAATTATGAGTGTGGAGGATTAGTCAGCTACGCCCAGTAATACAATTTGCAAATGTTCTCTTGCAAGAGCAGACAGAGCATACACATTAATAAGACATACTGCACATATAGCTTCTAGTTTACATGCTTTGGTTACAAATAGAATGTCATGTCTTAGGGGACAGCATGATGGCATTGAGGTTACTAGCAATAAAATGTAGGAACAGAATGAATGAACTTTTACTGGCTTGTAATTTCACTGTCTCCACACTTTTTAAAATCTGAATGCTGATTTCTACTTTATTAGAAGCAACCCTGCTGCATCAGTGCCAGCAAGCATCAGCTGAAATTAAGGACTGAGAAATCCCTATTGATTATAACATTACTGCGTTACAAAACCAATTTACATCTCAATTCTTAGGCTACTGAAGAATCTCAGGTAGCTCCCTCATTACTAAGAGTTAAACATGTAAAATCAGACCTTACATTTTAAACTACATGATGGATTTAAAGTGTTTTAGATTTGTCATTATGGTGATTGACAAGTATAACTGTCATGCAAGGCATACTTTAAAAAGGTTTAAATTTTACTATGTTTCTGTCAAGAAATAAAATAAAATATGACAGTTTATCTTGCAAAGATGCAGTTTTAATGTTGTAAATATATTTTTTTCTACATAATCTAGATTGATAAAATAAGGACAATAAATTAGAACATATCTAAGTATGCTTTTCTAATTGATGTCATTGCATAATTCAGCACACTAACATTGAGCACTCCTGGTAATGGTGCCAGTACTTGTCATTCCCACATAAATACATCATTTGAAAAGTTTGCTTGACCTTGGCTTTGCATTTTGTAGGAATACTCTTACACAAATCATTATCTTGGAAAATGTGACAAGACTATTACAATCTCTTTTTTCTACTCAGAAATATTAAAAACCACTTCATTAAAAGAAAAATAATACTATAAATACAGATTATTAAGATTTTACAATTATTCAAAATTAGATAATGCTACACTTAAATTTACCTTAAATTGTTTTATCAGTTCTATGTGTTCTGATAAATTTGGCTGCATACAGTAAGTGACTAACATAGGTAAAGAATATAATGCAGGAATGACTGCGGTAACTTTGACCAAAGATTGATCTAAAACTCATTTATCTGACCATCATCATTAATGAATAACCAAGGAAAACTGTAAGACTTGTATTTGCCTAGAATATTCCTGCAGTTGTGAGCATTTTTTCTTTTTTCTACCACTTCCTCAATCAAAACCAATACCTGTATATGAAACACAAAACTCTTCTCACTCAAAATCTTCCATGAGGACTAATTATTAAACATAATTTTGTTTGGTTTTTTACCTGTCACAGTTTAAATTCAAATTTTAAACATGCTTTATGGCATGCAAACTCAAGAATGTGAAGTGCATTTCCTGACCCATAAAAAGAAGGGCAACAGTTGTAACACCTGTTTTTATAAAAAGTGTAATGTTGGTGCTTCACTTAATTTAGGATTCTGCATTTGTCTGACTTCAGCAGTGGGAGTTGAATGAAATGAAATGAAATAGATGCAGATAGAATTAATGTGAAAAGAAAATTATAAGATACTGGACACATTACATCTGAGACAATTTCAAAAAGATTACATGGGGCTTAATGCCATCATATGTATAAAGGTCTCACTTAACACCTGAAAGAAATGAAAGCCAGCAGTTTCCCCTAATTAATAATAGTTCAAGTGTTATTTGTTCTTATGTTTTATCCACGAAAATATGGACTCTGTTTTTCATTTTTCTCCATAATCAAGAAAATCACTGAAGTGCATACTCAGTTTTTAACATTAAATGCTCAATACACAACGATACTTTTATAGCAGCACTTAGGGATTTGGCTGGATTAGTACTCTCACCAGTAATGTAGTCCTAACTCCTTTTTTTTTCTTTGATGTTTCCTAGACACATAATGAATTTCTGACCCCTAGGACCCTTCCATTCTCTACTGAACTGGAAGCTTGGAGTTCAAATCTATTAGAAGGTCTATTTATTACTACTTAGCCTGGCAGTATCATACTGGCATCATGTTGAATTTTTGTAAATGAACAACAATCTTTAATAGCTACTGAAAAGGTTTGGGGTTTTCTGAAAGCTTAAGCTCTTTTAGAAATAACACTCTCCCTGTAATGAAGCTTTTTTATTTTAACTTTTTTTTTAATTCCCCTGGTGAAAAAAATATTACTGCAAAAGCTCTTCTAACACAAACATTCACTTTATTTTTATTGATTTCTTTTCAACAAATGGCTAAGCAGTCACTTTTGATAAAACACTTAGTAAGGTCAAATAGATCAGGAAATATGACCTAACCTATGGACTTTGGACAGAATGATGAAGGTCACGTCAGGTTCCTTGTAAAATTATAAAACCTATAACATTACCATAGTTTTTTGGTTTTTTTTTAATTTATAATGCATATGTATATTTAATGCAACACAAAAAAGTACTTTAAAGTACCATGAACAGATTTGTCCATCAGACATAGAAAACTCTCCCAGATCTTCATAAGAATGTTGGTGTGTTTCAAGGCAATATTCATCCTGATGAAGAAAATAACAGATTAATATTTTTCTTCAAACAAAAGCTTCATTTTTTTAGATTTCAAAGTCTGGAAATGGGCAATAAAGAACATTCTTTTCTTTGCAGGGATTAAGGTTAATTACATAAGCATATAACATTTAATACAGTTTCCAAATTTACATTAGATGAATTTAAGAATAAAGTTTTTCCATCAAAACTGGAAAGGACTGAGAGATTTTTCAATGTAATAGGTCATTGCAATTCACTGCATGAAGGGAGCAGCTGCAGACTGGAAACAGGAGGTCCCTCGTGCATGTGGTCTTTGTTCAGAGTTTTCCATTCAATTTCTACACTACTTTTTTTATGACAGTACTGATGGACAGCCAGGAAAACACAGCACTATGAGAAGGTATTTGACACAAAAAGAAACATAGAATTGGTGCAGGATAGCAATTTGCTCTTCAGGTCTAGAACTGAAATTCTGAAGTGGATTTTCTTAAAGGGACTCATATTTTTAACATGTATAGAAGTTTCCCTTTAATTTATTAAACACTAGAAAAACTGAAGCCAAAGAATCACTTAGCATTATAAAGCACATAAACTCATATAATGCATTGTATTTTCAGAATAACAGGCTTTCTTACTAATACAAACTAGATTTAACTTCTCTAGAATTTAGAGGATTCAGGTCCAGATAGTCATATAAGGCAAAATGTATATTTTATTTACATAACAGTCATAGTGGAATGTTGCAGCGTGCTTTTATACTTTATAATACTTTGTAATAGTTGGATTTTGTACCCCCTTATTCCCCCCCCCCGATGATGTACCCCTTTTTGTACCCCCTTCCTCTACCTGTGTAACCATTCTCCTGTGTTGAGATCATCCCCCAAATCCCCGCCCTGTCTCTCTGTCAGTCACTCAGCATCCCATCCCTTCTATCTAGATCTTTCGGTCAAAGCCGTTGAGTGATTAGCCCGAAGCCAGGGGTCAGCCCCCCAAGGATGATGTTATACGCTATCCCAAATGTCCATCCCCTAAGGCTGTATCCCTGGAGGGTCTTTATTGGTCAGCAAATGTATCTACCCTCGGTTTCCTCCCCCCCTTCAAATGTAACCTCGAGACTCCTTTGTCTCACTCTGAGCACGGCGCCCCCTGAGGAGTGGGGCTCTCTGGGGAGCTCCGAATAAACCTTGGATTGGCCCTCTGTTCAGAGTCGGCCTTTTACCCTCCACTGATGTCTCCAGCGTCTCTTCTGCTGCAAAGGCGACTAGCCTAGCTGCCCTCAGTACCCTCGGGGCACCAGAGAGTGTCCCCCCATTGTCGGTCACTTCGGGGCTGCCCCCCCGCTGTTTGCCGACCCGGGGCTGGCCGGGGTTCACTGGGAGGCACCCAGAGAGACGGACACAGTGGAACCTAAGTGTCCTTCAGTGAGCTCAAAACCTCCTTTGGTGTCTGTAGACCTTCTATAACGGCTGGACACAGTTATATCCAGAGCTGTTTCAATAGGACGTATGCAATATCATCCACGGTATTTTTAGCTCTTAGAGGTGTTTGCCATAGAGCTGTACAGGAAATGCTGTTCCTCTCCAAATCCCAGCAGCACTCATGGAGTTGAAGAAACTTTTCTTCCCTGAGTATTCAGAATGTCTCTTCAAAAGGCTGACTCAGCAGCTACTAAAGAAAAAGACACTGCACCACTTCCTTCTTTTTTTTTCTTTGTAATACTGCTTAAAAAACCTTTGCAGAAAATATCAAACAGTGTTCAACACACTCAATCTGAAGGCATCCAGACTGTCATCCTTCACTTGGCATAAGTGTCCTAATCATTGGACACATTTCTTTACCTTACATTTGTCATGACCGACAATTTTAAATGTTGAAATTTAGGACAGTCTCAGACACATAAATTACTCTTACTCAGACATATCAGAGTTGCTTAGTACAGGTCAAAGACTTTGTAGATGATCAGTAGTCTTTGGTATGGGAGATATTGCATTCATATGATTTATAGGTCTGTGCAGATCAACCAGTTTTTGAACATTCCAACACCAGGAGCATTTAAAAATACTGCTAGTTACAGTGAGAATACTGGAAAAAAATATGCTTCAACTGCTTCATCAAATGAGGCTGAGCTTATTGAAATGCAGACATCTCATGTTATAGTGAATGCCTGGTAAAACCACCTGCAGAAAGTTGGAATATGCTGAAGAAAAAATAAAGACTCAAGGCCTACAGGACCATGATTTTCAGTGATGCACAGCAGCTTTTCAAGGGAAGCATGACACTTCCTCGTTTAAGTAAGCAAAGCAGCTTCAGGTCATCAGGACTTTAAACACGTGTAAACCCACTGCTCTCCCTTCCTTTATGGAGCTTGCTATCCACATGCCTCACAATTCAGTTTTATAATTAAGGTTCACGAAAATGTCTAGCAGATTAGCAACACAGTTTTAGTGATTAAGTCTGCATTTTTAGTGTTCCTCTCAGTAGGGAAGAAATTAAACACTAAAAATATAAATGAAGTTTGAAGCAGGGGCTACAGAGAGAGTCCTAATAACTTAGCAAAGTAATGCACAACACCTGTTCACTCCCTTCCCATCCCTATGTATGCAGGACTCTGAATAACAGAATTCTGAATAACAGCACAGAAGCAAAAAACAAAATAGACAAAGCCATACTTTTAGCAAGGCAGTGAAATTTTTCACATTTGTGATGAATCCTACATGAATGGTTATCTGCTGATTGAAGTCCTCTTTCTAGTTTAGTTGAAAGGGAGTCCAGAATTCTCCTCAGCCTAGGAAGAGCAGAATATCCAGGTCCGGATGACAGTAGTCTTTTGCCAATCTTCTATAATAGAAATAAACCCTTGTTGGGATGGTTAGTCCTGGCAGTGTCCTTCAGAACTGGTCAGACCTACATCTGCAGTCTCAGGGCAAGAGAATATTCCCACACCACATTCATCTTCATACCCTAAGCAATTTGGGAAGAAGTTAAGCGGCTAAAACTCTTAAAGAGGGAAAGTTCTACATATGTTCACTGTTTTGGACCACAAATGGGGTGGTACAGACAAACAGCATAAACTGAGTAAAGCTGCATATGTCTCCTTTTCTCCTTTTTTTTTTTTTTTTTTTTTTTTGGTTTTTTTTTTTTTTTTTTTTGTTTTTTTTGTTTTAAACTTGGATGCCAAAATTCTTCTTCAGTTGTGTTTTAGACTGTTCTGTGGTCTTCTGGATCTGAACAAGATTTTATTCTACCAGACTGGCTTCTGCAGCAGTAAGAAACCTTAGTTGCTGGTTAACCAGTTTATAGATTTTTTTCTATATAACCCATATAAGCATTGATTATTTATTCTTTAAATTTTTACTTTGTATTTTTGCATGTTTATATTTTGGAAAGAAGACATCTTTTGTCAAACCAGTTATTGCCAACAAAGTAATTTTGCTTATTCTGAGAAAAATAGGTTTTTGTATAAAGAGACTACAAAATATTCTTTTGTCAGAGTAGTCACTTTCCAGGACATGAACTTTCTTTCCTCCAGCTTGGTAATAAAGAAGGGAGAGCATTTTACACAAGGTATTTGAGAGCAAAGGACAGCTGCTCTTAACTAGTCAGACATGATTCTTCATTCTCAGGGAGCTATACAAGGGCAGCTGTGCAAGAAGTGCAAGGAGAAGTGTGATTACAGATAACTAGAGCAAGTTTTATTGAATCAATTCAACCAAGAGATCAAGCTGAATGACCTGAAATGGTGATGTCAAAATGTGATCACAACTCTTTGCTGCCACTCATATGTCTTCTCTGTCATTCAGAAGAAACTTATGCGACTGAACCAATGATAGCATACACTGAAACAGTCATATTGTTGTGGAGCTGAGTGTAATAATTATTGTTAAAATACTGTCACAAAGAGCAGTTGTTCACCTGTCTTTGAATGCATAGCTTGAATACTGCTCACCTGCAGGAATAAAGCTCTAGTTATACTATTTATGGTTTTAATATTTAAAACAACATGGATTTTAAAAAATCAAATGGAAAAAGTACAACTTTAAAAAAATTACATTTGAAAATTAAGCTTTGTTTGTTGATTATTTTTTTCTTTTATGAAGAATGCAGTTTGAATAAAGAAGCAACAATTACTTTTTCCAAGAAGTCACAGAATCACAGAGCCCCAGAAAAAGCTCAGTGAGGCACCCACAAGGGTTACTGAGTCCAGCTCCTGGCCCTGCACAGCACCATCCCCAGTCAGACCATGTGCCCGAATGCATTATCCAGCACTTGAACTCTGTCCGGCTGGTGCTGTGAGCACTTCTCTGGGGAACAGCATTTCAGTTTAACTAACATAATTTGACACAATTTTCGGTATAAATAGTTCATAAATCCCCCATAAAACAAGTGTCAAAACATGTGTTTACTCCGTCTGCTAGCATTCCATAGAATCTTAAATCTAATGCTGCACATGAAAAACAAGGAAACATTGTCAGGTCGCCTAGGGAGCTTACCAATGACAGGTTTATCACACACTGGGAACATATACAGGAATGAATTTTAAATCTACATATCAAGATAGTCTTTTTAGAAACTCCAGTGTATTTATCTTTTTAAAAACTGGAGGAAGGAAGGGAAGAGATAGGAAATTTATTGAGTAAAACTGTATATTTCAAAATGTTTGCAGTAACAAAACATTTAGTTCAAACTGTCTGCCCATTATGTAAAGTGTTTTTTAAAGGACATAAAAATATAGAGTAAGAAAAAAAATAGGAATGAACCCAAACCTTAGGTTAATGTAGTAAAAAAATGCACTATTAAAAAAAAAATAGAATAGATAATAGAACCTGGATGGCACTTCTGTCACCAACAGTTTCAGCCAAGACATGAACAACAATCTACGTAAGATTTTGAGCTCTGATATAGAGACATTTAAAGTAGAACAGACTAGGCATGAGCTAGTAACCTAAGCTCCACTCAAAGGTGATGGACATAAGGTGTAAACATGTAATAGAGCCTAGGGAGCTGTTTAACTTACCTGAAAGCAAGCAATCACATTTTGTCACCTTACAATCTCTCTATATGTCTTTGACTTGACAAAGCCAAACACGTACACATCTGGGGATACCTATATGAAGCATATGCTGCTTCCTTAATTGCAGTGATGACTTTGACCATGCTACTGCCTCTTTCCTCCTGTCTTTTTAGTGTGATCATATATATATTTTTTAATTTCTCTTTTCTCACTTTTTTTTGTCTACTGAGAAAATCCCCAAATAACTGACTGACTAAGTCAGATTTTGCAGCACTTGTTTGTGTACCTCTAAGTCAAACTACAACTTTACAACTACAACTGCTTTATAACAAGTGTCTTAAATAGGTGTTGCTACAGGAACTTCTCCAGATTCAAAAGTCTGGCAAGATGTTGGAACCACACTCTAACTCTTCTGCAGGGAAGCTGTTAGCAGGATTCAGCACAGAAACAAAGTGCAACTTCTATCTTTGACTATCTGAACTCTCTTTATACCAAATCTCAGTGTTCAACTACATATGACAGGTACCACAATAATATATTTTTGGTGTGTGGGATATTATATTAAATCTAATGCTCAAAATCAACTATACATCACTGCCATGTACCCAATACATAATAAACTTGAGGGCTCAAAGCACCAGTGCCAATGTTTTAGCTAAATCAGAACTCAAGAAATTTTAATGGCACTTGCTACTCCATACATAGAGGGGGAAACCTGTAGGGATCTGTGGGGGGATAGAATGTAAGAAAGTAAAGATAGTGCAGAAGTTAATCTCACCCCAAGGTGTTGCAGCTGTACTAACTACCAAAGATTAGGAACAGACCTGCCCTTGACAGGCCACAGCTGTAACCAATGAGAAGAGTGCTATAATCAGTGAGAAGAAGAGTGCTATAATAGAGTGGGTTAGCAGGTTGAGAAGGGAGTTGATGTTTCTTGGCTGTGTTGTGAAGAAGAAGGATTCAGTGCTGTGAGGAGCTGTCCATGAGAAATCACCAAGAAGGTATGGAACTTTTGTAATAAGGTGATAACAGGGATCTAATTTCTTTAAGCCATATTTCCTTGAGACTTTCTCAGTATCCATTAATTCTAATGAACTCTGTGTTTTGTATGATTTCACTCCCATATCAGAGATGGCAGCTATCAAGGGCAACCATCAGGTGCAGCGGTTTACACAGCAGTTTCTGAGCACACCTTTGGGATTTTTTGAGGATATCTTTTGGTATCATCAGACTCATGGAGGAATCTCAGAAGAGGATATAGTCAACAGAAGGCTGAGACTTCTAGAAAAAAACTAAATGCTCTTAAAGAACTGATAGCTTCTCTTGATCAAAAACTGCTTTGATATTTTTTCCAACTTGACACTTCATTAGGCAGGGTCAAGCATCTGTTTGGTAGATGCTGGGAAGAGACCTAGAGCACAGCAAAGAAATGCCTGGTCAGTACCCTGGTAGCAGAGGATGGGATGGGAGTCCAATAAAGAGCTAGAGCAGGTTGAGTCTGAGCAACACAGCAGCTCCAGGGGAAAGACACAAGGGACTGTAGTGGCAAAGTCCTGTGGAGGGAGGAGACATGGATGTCCGAGTCTACCATGGGTCTGGTTCCCAGTATAAAAAAAGAGTGGATCTGTTAGAGCAGGCGTAGAGAAGGCCACAAAAACAATGAGATGGATGGAGCACCTCTTCTATGCAGAAAGGCTTAGAGTTGGGTTTGTTCAGTCTGGAGAAGGGAAACCAACAGAGATCTTGTTGCAGCCTTTCAGCATGTAAGGTGGGCTATAAGAATGATAGGCACTTCTATCCCATAGTGGAAGGAGAAGGGGAGGTAGTTATAAATTGAAAGAGATTAGGCTCAGACGGGACATAAGGAAGAAACTCCTTATGATGACCCTGGTGAGAATTGGAATGGGTTACTAGAGAACGTGCGACCCATTCATGGAAGCTGGAACAAGATGGTCTTTGAAAGTCTCTTCCAACTCAAATCATTCTATGATTCTACTACCCCATCCTGCTCTTCTGTATGGGCATCAACAACGCAGCTGCTGGAGACCAGGGGCGGATTACTTGTGACAACATGGTCCTGGGGGTGAGGGTCAAGCTTATGGAAGCTCCAGTGATTTTGTCCTCAGTTCTACCTGTCACTATCTCCTCAATCCCTGTAAAAGTGATGGAATAAATAATCCTGGAAATCATTTCCAAAATTCTTAAGGACAAGAAAGTGACTCAGGGTGACAATCATGAATTTATGAAAGGATAATTACACCTGGCCAACCTCAAAGCCTTCTGCGATAAAATAACTGCATTTATGAGTAGTAATCAAGGTTATCAACATATCTAGTAGTTAGGTAAGTGGTTTTTTTTGGGGATATGTTTATGCAGCACCAACAAAGGTATCAAAAATGTCTTGCGTTGCGTTTTTGATCATTTTGAATAACAAAAAATTGCATGCCATATAGTGTGAGGAAAAAATCACATTGTCACTTAGCCACACAATACAAGTAAGGGATCTCCTTTCTTACGCATTTGATGCTATTTTTTATAATCTAAATGTGTCCTTGTACAACATACTGTCATCTTTATTTTGCATCTGTGACAACATCTGAATCACTTCTGTCCTTTTCCCCAAGGGAAAAGAAATAGAGAAGCAAATATTTAAGAATTAATGAAAAAAGCAATTTAAAGATAATGGAATATTTCTTAAGAGGAAAATAAACAGGAGACTGTCTGGGAACACTCAAGTTAGCATCACATGCTAGGAAGAGCCTCTCTCTTACATTAGCAACATTAGCATTGTATTTCTGAAGGGCACCACAGGGTGAGGATGAGCTGTTCTTATTAGGACTAGCTTTAATAAGACATCATTACTCTTATTCCAACATTTCACCCAAGAGGCAAGGTTAAAACCCCTAGAGAGAGCTTTGCAAAAATGTTTTTGAAGAATGATTGTTAAATCAAGTGCTGATAGAAAATGGAGGAGGCTTAAGAGGAAGCTGAATGACATAAAACCCCCCTTTCAGTAGGGTGCAGAGGATCAAGAAAATAGTAATTCAATCATAGGTATTGCTTGACCAGGATTAATTTGTTGAGTTCAAAAGCAGAGAGAAGTTGGTTAAGGACTCAATTTTTCTCTGTCCATTTTCTCTCACAGCTTCTGTGATGGTATCATTCTTGGTCAAAAGAAAGAATAATATTCAATTTTCACTGTTGGCATTACTATTCTTTATTTTGCATTCATTTCTGAATATTCCCTTTAATACAGAAAGCTCAATTGATTTGTATTCTGTCTTTTTTTTTTTCCAAGAGCTTTTTACTTTGAGGTGTTAACTAGATAACTTATATACGTACTTTTAGGGGATAATGAAAATTGCGTAAATAGACAAGTTTTTCTGCAAGTACTTTTATAATTTAAATGAGTTCTTTATGATAATGATTATGAAAAAAAAACCCAATCAAACAGTAGAGTCAAAATAAGTAAGTAATTTAATAAATAAACAAGCAAGCTGTAAAAGCCTGAGACCTTTTACTCTGTGAGCTCTGATAAAGGAACTTTTGTAATGCAAGGCATGATCCAAAGGTTCTTTTCATTTCTGGGCCTTGATTCGTATGCTTAATGATATCCTTATACTGCTTTTACAACCATATGAGGTGTTCAAATTACTTCATTGTGGAAACAAATCCCTCTGCATTGTCCTATGGAGAGATTAAACTTAAATTTCCTGTTCATTAAATAAAATTAGTAGCAAAAAATTATAGCATAACTTACAGTGTACCAAATATAATTTTGCAATCTCTTTCGTATTACGTACCAAAGTCTAAAATCTATAAAAAAGTTACTAAATATTATTATTGAAACAAGTTAGAAAAATAAGGTAACAATTGTATAGTATTTTGACTGAGATAGGAAAACAGAGTGACTATTGTTAATGAAATTACAGCTACATAATGCTCTATTATTTAACTGTATAGTGACTACATGCATAAACATACAGACAGCAATTTATTTATCGCTTCTATAATCCTTAGCTTGTGAAAGGTTTAATCTCAAACAGGACAAATCCATCAATAGACAATATTGGAACATGCTTCAAAATTAATTTGTACTTTCTTTGATACAGGAAAAATTAATATGGTGCTATTCCATAATGAAAGGTAATTTACAGAATACACAATATGGCATCCATGTTTCAGTAGGCAGTCATTAATTTTCACAGATTTTCTCACTGGCAAGTTATCATAATCTTTCTGCATTTTTTAAATGTAGGAAAAGCCAGTTATATAGTTATATTTTGGTTTAATAGGGTTCATGGGTACTATCAGAACAAACCACATGGAAGTGAATGTTTTCAGTAATTTTAATTTCTACAGGACTGAACCTCAACAGAAGTTCCTGGTATAAACAGAAGATGCAAGTAATTTTTTTTTTATGAAACTGAATGAAAGCAACACTCTTTTGGATTCAAAATCCCCTAAATTCCTATGCTTCAGGACTTGTGATAATCATGTCATAACTGACATTATAAAGAGAGACTCTTCTGATATTCCTGAGCTTTTCCTTTCTGATTATCCATCTGTGTTTTAATCTTTCTGAAAATGAAATTCAGTTACAAGCTAAAAGCTGTTAATGGATGTGAACAAATGGGGGGAAATGTGACAATATGGTAAATCTGAGCTCCCTTTCATTCCCTAACAATAGTATCCTACCTAAGAATGAATAAAACTTATGACTCTCATGACTGTCATTTGGCACATTTTTGACATTATTTATAAAGACAACTTCAGAAAAGTTACTCATAGCAGGATCTGACAAAGTATTAGCACATATTATTGCCTTTTTTTTAATGGTTGTGTGTGTAAAGCAAAGCAGGCTTATGATGAAAATGTTAGTCGTGACTGTCCTTTTCAAAACTTGCACAATACTTGTCTTTCCTTTTGCTCACTAGATCAACAATCCTTTTATTCTTTCATTAATAATTTCTCCAATTCTGATTTTTTTTCATTAAGACATCTCTGTCCCATATTTTTTTGCCTAAAGACACTTTAATTAAATAAAATGAACAAAAATTATCATGACCTAAAATGGAAAGCATGCCTTGCTGCAAGCACCCACTGATGTCTATATTGCCAAATGTGGACTGGTGACTGCCACTATGGCTGGATCAGACTTATTTCTGCTCTGAATGGTATATGGCAGATAGAATATAATTCTAGTTTGAATTCTCTGTGTTCATGACATTAGAAGGAAAAAACAAACTTTGTTTGAGATGGGTTGCCCAAACAGAAACCTGCTGCAATAGCAGCTGAGTGATTATGTAGTGTTTTGCAGCATAATTACTTATGAGAGACTGAATGGTTTATGTTGTTGGCTTGATATCAGTAAACTGTTTTGTATTCTCTTATCCTTTTGCCCATTTTAACAAACTTCTACCTTTTTCAGCCTCCTTAACTGCAAGTACTAGATTATTTACCATACATTAAAGTACGGAAAGATAAATGGAGTGCATCTTGGTATTCACAAAGGAAATCAGCAGGAGTAACTGTACTTTTGACTGCAAAGAGGTGCATAAAAATGAATATTTAATAGGATGTCCACTTAGGATACTCTAAACATCGTTACTGGCACTAGTCCAGCTAAGAAAAACAGAAGGGGGAGGAAACTACACACTGCTTATTTTAATTAGGTGAAATTATGTGGTTCAATAAAGCATGACAGCCTGCATAATGAAAGAAGAGCCCCATGTTTATGAGAGAATTATTGATGACAAAAATGTTGGCAGCATGCATGTTTTACTGAGACAGTCGAAAACCATTTTATTATCTTTTCATTCATAATTTCCTGCAACATGCTTCAGTGTGTAAACTGATAACATGACCATGTGGTGGAGGAACCTTTTACTGTTTTTTATAATAATGAACAAGGCTGTTTTTCTTCTTCATTTGAGAACTAAATGTTGTTGACCCTTTCATAGGCTGATGTAGAATATGGTGGAAGCAAACAGAAAAAGGCAAAAGAGTATTTATTTTGAAAGGTGTTTATTCTGTGATCTGGGTTAGAACACATTCCTTGGAGGTGGGAGAGACGGATTTTAAGTGTTACAAATGAAGGCTGGATTCTGATCAACACAATAAAGTACAATTTTTGCACTTCATAGATAATAGTTGCCTGGCTATACTTTAGAATAGAACTAGAATATGTATTCTGCTTGCTGCATTTCAGCAAAATTTGACAGAAAGCTAAGAAAATTTTACATCAAAAATAGATGCTATCTTGGAAAAATTAACATTTAATTTTTTTTAGAAAAGCAATGTTGGAGCTTCTCTAAGGTTTAGGGAAGCAGCAGTGCAGGAAGGAAAGTAAAAGCTAACACATGAAATGTGTCATAACATGTCAATTTTTTAACAGTAAATGAATAAAAGTCTTTTTGAAAACATGAGCCAGTAAAAAAGAGAGACAAAAAAACTTTTAAAAAGAAATATTGTAAAAAAACCCCACAAAATTAATATTTTGACTAAAAAAAAAAACTTTGTGTAACATGCCCTTTCACTTAGGAAGAGAAAAAAACTCAAATAATTGCTGTTTCTGGATAAAACTGACTTTCATTATCTTTATATCTGACATTAAGATGCAATAAGCCTATTTATACTTCTGTAAAGAATTCAAAAGTATCTCAGGCCACATCCAACAGAACAAGAGACATCTGTCTTCAAGTCAGTGGACTTGGAGTGGATTTAATATTAGTTCTGTCAAGATCAGCATATGGGGTATGATGTAACAACAAAAATTTTGTTGTTGCAAAAAAAAAAAGAAAAAATTGGTTGTTCTCTTGAAATATTTTGGAGTTATTTCGTATGTGAATGCATGCACACAGGTGTACCAAGGAAGTGCTCTCCATTTAGAGAAACTTCTGCCCAGAGCAAATTTTCATGACAGATTAACTGAAAAATATGAGAGAGGGTGGGCAGAGAAAAGAGAAGATATTTGTAGCACCTGCTTTATTTTTAAAATCAGAAGGCAAAGGAAGTCACATATTCCAAGGTCTGATGCAGGAAATCAGGTGGTCATTTCTTATTGTGGTCTAGATTCAAAGTTACTAGAATATCTTGCAATATCTTGCGGAAAAGGAATTTTAAATATTTTGCCTGCATGGAGGCAGCTGTAGTAATGGAAAAATGACTACTTTCTCTGTATCCCAGACACCATGATATCCAGCTGCTCTGATCCTTACATTCTTGTTTTGCTCATGATTGTATTTTATTTTGCTTGAAATGAAATAGTAATACATACTTCCAAGTAAATATTTGTTAAAGTTATGATATAAGACTCCCTGAAAATATAATCTAGAGGGTAAGGTAGATGAACGAAATTACTATTCACAACAAAATTTTGCGCACCTTCATTTGAGATAAATGATGTTAAATAAAACCATTAGTTAAACTAAGATAGTGATCGTCATGACCCATTTTTAGGGGCGTCACTGTGATATTTTCTGAAAAATCCCTTCACCAGGATTTCTTCTCCTGGGAAGCAGAGAAGCTTCACAGAAAAAGAATCAGATAATTGTTTTCATTCTCCTGTTTTTTGCTGCTTTGGGATGTGGTCTGGAGGTTGTTTACCAACTGGTCATTGTTTGATTGGTCTCATGTGAATTGTTTTAACTTAATGACCAACCACATCCAGCTGTGTCGGGACTCCAGAATAGAGTTATGAGTTTTCATTACCATTCTTTCTAGCCTTCTGTCTGTATCCTTTCTCTAATTCTTTAGTATAGTTTAGTATAGCATTCTTTAATATAATAGAATATCATAATAAAATAAATTAGCCTTCTGAGAACATGGAGGTTGATTCATTCCATTCCTCCTTCATCCTGGAGACCCAGAAACTACCACAGACATGATGTTCACGTTCCTGTAAAGCTGAATGAGAGCCTCACAACACATGCCAGGGAGCGCTTATGATTTTATTGTATATTAATTTATTAAGTTTCCTTAATTTATTAAGTTGCCTTAATTCCAGCCACCTGCCCACTGTTCAGACTGGAAAGGTTTTGTCTAATGAGCCAATATGATGGGTGTGCTTTGCCCATACAAAGCAAGGGAAGAGAACGAGAAAAGGGAGAAGACAACGTCACAAGTCCTTAAATCCCACCTTAGTCGTGTTGTGTGGAGCTGGGGACAAACAATGAGAGTAAAACAGAGGAAAAAGAACATGAGGGGGCCTGATCTGCTCCTTTTTGTAGTTAACCTGATGCATGTCTCTTATGTGAACTAGATTTTTGCATGCTTTTGTTCCTGCAAGCACAGCCAGCCCTACTCCAGGAAATGAGCTGGGGGGCTGGGACTGAGCACAAGTCTCAAGGTGGAGCAGGAAGTTGCTCAGCATAGCGCTGCCCCAGCTCCGCAGGACCCTCTCCTCTGATCACACCTTTCCGAAAGCAGTAATCAGAAGACTTGTGACAAAATATGCTTAGCTCTGTTCCTCTACAGTGACAATTTCATCTAAGACTGATTAATGCATATTAATACACTTGTTACATGGATCAAAATCTTAAGACATTCTGTTAAAATCATGGTGTTCATTCTTCAGGTTTTGATGCTGAGGATCCATGCCTGTCTTTGGTTCCTTTGGAGCTAAATTTGTTCTGTATTTCCAGCAGGATATTCAGGCCCAATAAGTATTAATAGGTTGTTTAAAACAGTATTGCCACTAGAGAGTCTTTCCTTAATTTTGTATACAGCACTTAAATCAAAACAAAAAGTCCTGACCTAAGTTGAGTAGCTAAAAGATGTTCTGCCATCACTAATTTTAATCTTATATTTAGCCACCATAAACAGTGAGCTTTTGCCAAAGAGAGTGGCTAGCATAGCTAATTGGCTTGAGATTTAAAATTATAACAATAATTGTTGTGTACTTCTTGTGATTAGTTTAATTATCCCCATTTCCTCTGAAAGCCTCAACATTAATTCCCATTGACTGTAATATTAATTACTGGAAGGGGCAGAGATGCTCAGATGCTGGCTCGTGCTGCAAAGTGAAGTAATGGATAACTTCAGCAGACAGTTCTGTGCTTTAAAGAAATGAGATCTTAACATGTCATTATTTTTCTTTATTTATTTTTCTTTATTTATTTTTCTTTTATTATTTTTTTTTAAGATGGACAAAATCAAGAATTAGAACACAATGTTCCTGCCACCAATGAAAAAAGTGTTAAAAATATGTTCTCAAATACTTAGCAGGCCTTTTTGGGATGGCAGAATGGGGCACAATTAAAGGAAAATAATTGCAGCCCAGATAATTTCATTTTGACTTGCTACTCCATTACATTCCGTATATCCTGTCAGAGGCATTTGTTTCTCATCCTGACCTCAGCACTGACCAGAGAGGCAGAAAGAATCTTGCAGGTTCAGCAGCGCTGATATTGCTGAATATCCTGCTGTCTCCCAGAGGGAGAGGTGTTCATTTGAGATTTTAGAGAACAAGAGCCTTTTCATAACCTCAATTACCACAAGGTCAATCTGCAACTGAGCGTTCAAGTGGCACTTAGATTGCCTGGTAAGCAGCTGTGGCCCAAGAGCGAGGCTGAAACCAAGCTAAACTGTCATCAGTGTCTATCTGTTAATGACAGGAGAGAAAGAGAATCTTTCTGATAATTTGCTTTTTGAGGAACCAGGATTTGATTTTCAAACAAGTAAAGCCTTGTCAAGATTAAACATTCATTTGTAATTCATAACAAATGTCTCTGTTTGCCTCCATCCTTCAGTCATATAAACATATGTATGCATGTGTATATATGTGTACATATGCATAGCTACATCCACTATATACAAAGCATTTTTCTCTAGGCAACAACTTCTATATATTACAACATTTTGAAACAATTATGCATGCATTCTGCTAGCAATGAATTTATATTACATTTTTTGGTGATAAATATATTTATGCTCTGACATGAGATTCATGCATAAGAATTGAAAATTACTGTGAAGGTGATGGCAATCTGTCAATTGATTGAGAATCTTTCAATCCCTTCAACTTTTATTCTTTCAGTAAGGTCCCACTGTAAGTCAAAGTACAGTAGGAAAAAACAGAATTACAGTGTGATGAATAAAGCAGTTCAACTAGATTAGAAACCAATGTTCAGCATGGTAATGCCCAAACTGGTATGTTCTAAATCAAAACCTCAAAATGAAACCAAATGGTCTAATGTAACAGCTATTACATGTCTTGGTAAGGCACTAAATATGTTGTAGTCCCCACAATTTGAATGCTTTATGTGATGTATTGGAAACACACACATTTAAGCAATAACAATATGCCAACTCTCTTTGATCCTCCTTCAGAACTCTAAGCCCTTGCTGACAGTTACTTAAGGCTGACAACATTCTGGAAAAAAAAAACCCAACCATTATTGCACACAGAGATTGTATTCTATCATTATTATATCTTGCCTTTTTTTGTTGTTGTTGTTGTTTTAAGAAACCTTCCAATACCTCTTTCAAAAATCTAGCTAGAAGATATATCGATAAAACTTCTAACTTTGTCAAGGGTTAATCAAGCAAAAAGATAGTACCTTGTACCCTCTGCTGCCTGTACTTCATTTGACCATAGCTTTTACTGAAACTCAACTGAGGTTTATCAGTTTATCTCATCTAACTTCAGTCATCCATAGAATAGGAATCAGCACCTACAAAAGTTATCAAGAGTTCTTTTGCAGTCAGTGGTGAAAAACAGGCATAACTACAAGGTGATTCATCTCATGCTGAAGCTGGCATCCAAACCAGGGTAGATTAATCACATTCCAGAAGTTAGGTGAGATGAATCCCAGCTCTACTGACTTGAGTAGCAGTTTTGCCGCATAATGTGACTCAGAGCTCACATAGTCATGACTTCAAGTGAAGCGTGAGCCTAGCTCACGTCTGTGAAAAACAGAATGTACTACAGATGCTGAAACTGCTTTTTTAGTTTCTTGCAACCAAACATCACATATTAACACATAAAGCATCACTGTTCCAGGAAACAGTAAAAGATTTAGTGAAACTAATACAGAATTAAGACACTCACAACTGCAACAATTCCCATGTTACCTTCAGAATTTCCTAGCTACCTTCTCTTTTTATATCTGTTAGAGTTTCTATTACTTGAGAAAGTTAATCATTACTTCCTACCTAAAATAGGCAAATAAAAAGTAGACAATAAACCCAGCTTTCTTCCAAAGTCCTGTCTGGCTTGGGACTCATATTGCCAGGTTTTGTTTTGTTATACATGGTGTGCATGGCAACTTTCTTAGAGGATGGCAAGTGGAGCAATGCATTTCCCCTCCCCTCAAGAGGTCAGTACATATCTGTCTACTTATTTCCTCACTTTGGCTGAAAAATAAATGTTTTTTTCCCATTCTCTGTTCCTTCAGATAGTCCTTGTACTGGTTTTCTGACTAAGCAGTTTTGCAATTTTTTGGTCCACAATATAGAAAAGAATGGAAGTTCTTCTACCCTCAGACCTATCAAGCATTTGGTTTGATAAAGCAGTTCTGTGGGAGATTTCCAGCAGTTTAAGGATGGTAGTTAATACTGATCATTCACTTCTGAATTAAATAAACTTTTATACAACATAAGCACAGTTTATCTTTTTCCAGAAAAGATTCAAGGTTTGTTTGGGTTTTTTTAAATAGTGGATACAATTCTTGCTTGCAGGAAAGGATTCTGAGTTTTTCACCTCAGATAAACTGAGGTAAACACCAGATGAAATGCCTATATACTAGAGAAATCAGTTTAAGAGAAAAGCATTTGCATCAACACTACTAAATTTATTGGTTTGGGACAGGGATCATGAAACCAGTGATGTTTAGACTGGTTTGCATCCACTGTGCTAGGTCCCTCTAAGAATTATCAGATATGTCCATACAGTATGGCCTCTTCTCTTGTTTATGTGGGTCACTTAAATAATTTCATAATCATTCGTAGTCTTTTTGTGTTCATTTTTTTTTCAGTTCAAGTTGTTTGTAACAATTCCATACCTGTAATGTAACTAGACAGTGATGTTTGTACACCATAAAACTCTGCCTTTATATTGCATATACTGAACTATGGCAGGGGATGATCTCTGGGTTAAATAGAAGGTCAAAGCTTTTTGGGATAGAGCTAGAAGTTACTTGAGAAAACACAGCACTAAAAATTATCTATAAAAGCACATATACTATGGAATATGGAGACCCAGCCACCATGGAATGCTTTGTGCCTGTAACATTAAAGACCTTTCAGATCCACAGTATATTTGCTTTATTTATTTGCTTTATTTTTTCAAACTTATTTTCACAGGTTAAGATATCAGCAAAACTTCTTGACTAAATTATTGGCTGATGTGTGCATTTCAGTCTCTCATTGAGTCTGATATATTTTTCCAGTTTATTATTTTTATAGTTTTAATATTTCTGGGGTTTTTTTGTTTTCTCGTTTTGGTTTTGATTTTTTTTTTCTCAGACAGGAATATTGAAAAAGATTCTCATTAATTATTTGTCTTGATAACTACTTTGAAATATTTTTTCATTGAAATGAGGAGCTTTCTGCCAAAGCTATTCAGCTTTACTAAAAAATAATTGAGGGGATATTTAGCTAACAAATTTTGTCCCAGAAGGCAAATTACACACATGATAATTACACCACCACCATCTCTACAAATTCAATAAAATGCTTAGCACAGCCTGTCTCTGTGCTGAGTATACTAAAACCAAGTGGAACCCCTGGGCACTGCAGGACACCTGATACCATCCACTGTCGTTTATCTTCCTTAGTGTCGAAACTTTGTAAAACCTGGCAAAACACACACACAAAAAAAGAAAAGTCAGATAGGGAACTGATAATTGTCAAGGTCAAAAGGACTGTTATTCTTCTTTAAAGCTGTCAGCAAAAATAGCATTTGCAAGCTCACTTCTTTTTGTTTGGCTTTGGTTTTTTTAGCTTTACATTTTGATATTTTAAAAGCCCATGTCTAGATTTTGAAGTGAGTTCTTTCCCCAGTGGAATTAGAGCTTTAGTTATCAGTGCTGAAGGACAATTATATGTAGAGACAGTCAGCTAGATCAGTTTACTCAAGTTCCAAGTGACTATTTTTCCCTGTTTCCAAAAGTAGGCCGTTTTTCCCCCCTCCTGATGGATGTGCACTAGAACCTGAGTCTTAGTGTGAGCTAGGAAAGTACTTGGCACATGCTGGGACCTGAGAAATCTCAGAAAGTTCACATGGTCTGCAGTGAATTCTTATTCTGTATCATGCCTGGCAATGTCTGTCTCAATGAAAGCAATCCTCCCTGTGAACTTGATTTTTGCAGTGACTCCTGAATTTGTGATGTATATTTTCTCCTTTTGACACTTGCTCTTGTTTAGTTGGTGGCTAAACATATCAGCTTTGACATTTTCATAAGTCTAAAGAAAACATACCTCATCTAGTCACAATTTGCTGTCTCTTTCTACCCCAAATACAAACAAAAAAGCAAAGAACTTCGTTTTGGGCAGTTATAGACAATAATTTAATGGTCTGCAACCATGAGACTCAGATCTATTCTGTAATTCTCAAAAATATATTCTGATCTAAGGAAATACTAGACAGTGAGGTAGCCCCTCTAGCAAGCATAATAACCACCAATTTATAAGAACAAAACCAGTTGCTGTCAAGGTAGCTCTACTAGTGCCCTGTGGCAGCTGTGTTGAGCCGGTGTGAATATAGGAATTATGGGGACAAAGCACAACAGCAGCATGCCCATGCTGTCAAGCCACTCTGTGTTTAAGCCTCTTTGCACCCACTCCTGTGTTCATGCTGCAACTTCCTACTTTTAGTCTTTCTAATTATTTTGTATAAATTAAATTAAACTTGAAAGGATGAAATATCCCATCTGAATCTACTGTATATTTTAAGCTACATGCTACTGCTTAGTCCAGTGTTTCAGAGGCAGTCACTCAAATTCCCTCAGTGAGAAGAGGAAATTAAATATAATTTCCCATGTATGAATGACAGTTTTTGTCTTATTGCCTTCTTAGGAGATAGTGATGGCACCAGAGCTGGCATCAGTTTCTTGCACACAGTGGGGTTTAGCAAGTTTGCTGTGGGAACATCTACTATAGTGAGTACATGGACAAGATAGGAAGATAAATATTTAGTTTGTAGCTCCTTAGGGATCTTGAGCATGAGGTAATCTATCAATTTTTTAAGCACTGGCAAGACTTCTGGACATGCCAAGAAATATACTTTCTGGATGCTTGGAAAATTTTAATACCAAGGACTTAAGGCCCTTATAACAAATAGCGATCAAGTACATGTTGCATCTGAAGTAAGCACTGTGTTTCATAACTAGATAGCTGTGATGCATGATAAATCCATCTCTCACATCCTCTGAGTATCAGCTTCTTGCCCATAGGGTAGGTATAAAAACAACACATTATCTGTGGAATATTCATAGAATCACAGAATTGGAGAATGCACTGAGCTGAAAGGGACCCAAAAGGATCATCAAGTCTAACTCCTGGTCCTGCACAGGACACCCCAAGAGTCACACCAATGTCCGAGAACATTGTCCAAATGCTTCTTGAACTGTCAGGCTTGTGCTGTGACCACTTCCCTAGGGAACCTGTTCCAGAATTACTAGGAGTGGTTTTTCACCTGTCTTTGAAGGCATTGCTTGAATCTTATTCACCTGCAGGAATAAAGCTCTAGCTATGTTATTTATGCTTTCAATACTTAAAACAACACAGATTAAAAAAAACAAGTAAACAAAAAAAAAAGTACCACTCCTTAAAAAATTACATTTGAAAATTAATCATTGTTTATTAATGATTTTTTTTTTCTTTTCTGAGGAATGTGGCTTAAACAGAGAAATAAATAAATATTAATTTTTTCAAGAATTCACAGAATCACAGAAAAAGCTGAGTTGGAAGGCACCCACAAGGGTCATGGACCCCAACTCCTGGCCCTGCTCAGCACCGTCTGGGAGAATCACACCATGTGCCTAAGAACATTGCCCAAATGCGTCTTGAGCTCTGTCAGGCTGGTGCAGTGACCACTGCTCTGGGGAGCCTGTTCTAGTGCTCAAGAACCCTGTGGGTGAAAAACCCTTTCCTAATATCCAGCCTAAACTGCCCTTGACACAACTTCAGACCATTTCCATGGGTCCTCTCACTGGTCATGACAAAGAAGAGATCAGTCCCTGCCCCTGCTCTTCCCCTCCTGAGGAAGTTGCAGACTGCAATGAGGTCTCCCCTCAGTCTTCTCCAGGCTGACCAGACCAAATGCCCTCAGCCACTCCTCATGTGGCTTCTCCCCATATGGCTTCTCCTCTTCACCACCTTTGTTGTTGTCTTTTAGACTCTGATAGCTTAATATCTTACATTGTGGCACCCAAAACTGCACACAATATTCAAGGTGAGGCCACCCCAGTGCAGAGCAGAGCAGGACAATCCCACTGGTGCTGCTGTGTCTGATGTCCCCCAGGACATACTTCACCCTCCTGGCTGCCAGGGCACTGCTAGCTCATGTTGCCATCGACCAGGACCCGCAGGTCCCTTTCCATGGCACTGCCTTCCAGCCTGCCATTCCCCAGTCTGTACTCTACAACCAGGGTTGCCCCAGTCCAGATACAGAATCCAGCACTTTCTCTTGCTGAATTTCTTATGGTTGGTGAGTGCCTGACTGTCATGGATTGACTCTGGCACAGTGCCAGTGCCCCCATGAAAGGTGTATTCTCTAAAATGGTCATTGTGAGATGTGACCCAGGAACAGAACAAAGCAGGCTCTAACTTGGGAATGGAGGGAAAAGACAACACTTTATTAATCTACACAGACACAAAAGGGAAGGGACCCTCTAATTTATCAAGGTCTCTCTGCAGGGCCCCCCTGCCTCAAGGGAATCATCAGTTCTTCCCAGCTTTGTATTGTCTGTGGACCTGTTCAGAATTCAGTTAACATTTTTATGGAGATGGGGAAAAAGCAATTTTACAAATAAATTAATAACTATTAGAAAGACAGAGTCATAAAGGATGTTGGACATTGCAATTTAAATAACAATATAAAAATATGTTTAAACTTTATTTTTACTAAATATTTTCAAGTTATTTACAAATGCTTGCACCACATCTATATCACAAACCCTTTCTGATATCATATACTTTTTTTTTTCAATAAATATGCATATTTACATTCACTAAATAAAGAGAACACTTCTTTTTTTTCTGGCACAGTTTATTCTACCAGGTTAACCAACATAAGCTATGCAGTTAAATTAAATCCTTGCTACCCAAGGGATGACATCTAAACTGGAGTAAGTACCATTATAATTTAACCAGCAAATGTGGTTTTTTAATTGTCTAGTACCAACTCTTTCCCACCTGATTAAGGTACAAGAGCCACAGTGTGTTTTGTTTATTTTCATGAGGTGGCATAGTAGTGGTTTGTTCAGAATTGCAACATCCCAGAGCTATCTTGAGAGTGTCTATGTGGCCCTTGGTAATTTTTGCAATTGCTTTTGTTTGCCCCATTTGTTTAACTTCAATTGCAATTTTTCCTCCAGGAGTTGTCACTTTTCCAATGAATAGCCAGGACTAAGGTTTTACTTCATCTGTGTTTTGGAAATTGGTGGAAGATTTACAATATGCAAGCAGACTAAGCATTTGGTTACAGTACATTGGCTAGGTGCTTGCTAATTCTTGTTTTCTGGACCGGTTTGAATGTAACCATCTTCGCATTTTTGTGAACTGTATGAAAAGCAGAGAAAAAACCCCAACACTATACACCTGTATGTATATAGATCAGTAGAGCTGACCTTGGAAACTAAGTAATGGAATAAAAATAATAATCAAAATTATTATTAATAATAATAGTAACAAAAATAATGATGAAAAAAGTAGTAATAAGAACAGTCTTATGAAATCCATATTAGAATAAAGTGCAGAAATACAGTATAACTCAAAAGTAGTTTTTTATCCTTGAACTCTCTCTAAATCTTTTTCTTCGGCAAGTATAAAAGGGAAAAGAAACAATACTCCTCCATTCTAACTTCTAGACATCTTACCTCATGGTAAAAAAGGATTGATTAAAAATTTAACATATTTGAATACAATATATTTCTTGGTCTGTACCTGTATATTTGAGACAAATAAAAGGATTTTTTTCCCACTGACAGAAAAGCAAAATAGAAGTTCACTGGTATCTTATCATACTTTGCTGTCTCTAGGGATCATAAAATGAAATGTGTTTCATATTAACATTCAAAGCACCAAATCAAAAGATCTTTCTTTATTTCATAATATTTCTATAATTCATTCCATTTAAGAAAGAAATAATAAAGAAGTTCAAAATTCAAAATTTCAATAATTTATAACAACTGAATATTTTATTTTTCTGTTTAGCAATAGAATTATTCTATGACAACACAAAGTGCTATATTCCTAGAAATATAAGTTGCAACATTGAACCTCAACTTTGTACAAGTACAAGTAGTTCTACAGTGTCCAAGGTGATGACAAGTACTCTGCATTTCCTGTTAAACATTTCCTTTGGAGCTTTTTTCTTTCTTTTTTTCTATTATTTTTTCTTTAATTATCCTTTTTCCCCCAAGGTAGGTTTGGATTTTTGCACACATTGCTTCTTTACTTTGGAGTATGTAGTTTAAAGTATCATAAACCAGAAAGTATAGTCTGACACACTAATGCTGCCATATGGTGGCATGAATGTCATCTCTTAGAAGGGACACTTTCACCACAGAAAGATTAGGAGAGCACTTGTTTACAGTAACAGAACTGTTGTTTTACTCTGTTAGACTAAGAAGAGCAAGAGTTAAATTATCTGTGTAGAAGCTGGGTGATTTGTTGCTATGGAGTCCTTGGGTCAGGTTCCTCATTGAGGGGAGCTGCAGCGACTTGTCTCATATACAGTAATGACTCTGGAGCAATGAGTGAACAATGAGGCCTCTGGGAAACAACTCAACCTGGCCTTAGCTCACTAACAGAGCTGAGAACAGCTTAATTTAGTGCAATCATAATTTGCATGATTTTTCTTCTGCAACTTCTATTACATAAAATTCTCCTGTGAAAGAGCTAGCAAAAACCCCACTGGACAGTACAAGAAGAGAGATAGAGGGCATGTCTAATTTTCTTCAAGTTTTAGAAGCAATCAATTTTATGTAAAAGAAAATGTGGTTTGTCCTAGTTGTTCCTATAGCTGCAAAACTTCTAGAACCCAATCAGAAATAAGATTTTAAATGGAAACTAGAATGACTGAGAGACCTATATGACAGTTTTAATTAAGATTACAGTCTTTTTCCACAACTCATGTTTCTTGAAAATACACAATTTGTGATTTTCCTGCCAGATCAGTTCTAGTCCATAGCTCAGATTTGTTTGGTTATCACTATGAAAAAAATGTCTATTTCAACAGCCTTAGAAGCAGGACGCCATGACACCACAAACCTCAATCATCCTTAAGATTTTAAGAACAGTATCAAACATTTCAGGGAGATAAATATTATAGAGGGATAGGTGTAATGGCAAAGAAAAAGTTTTGCTAATCCTGAACAGTGAGTGAATTACCTTTTTTATTAATTGGACATGTTTCTGGTGTAGTAAATTAATATAAATGGGTAAGTAAGCAGCTATGAGGAGGTCCCAAATTAGTATGAAAGATATCAACTATTTATGCAACAATATTTTTCCTATTAAGCTAACAACCACCTAGACCATGTGGCCACATTTCAGATTTATTTGTAGAGGTGTAAATCTCAGATAACACTGTTGTAAATCTAGAGTAATTCCAGTGAGCACAATGAACTTACTCACGGCTTGCATTAGTGTAATTGGAATTGGAATACGGTCTGTATTGCAATAAGCCACCAAGTATGTGGTAAAATTCATTTTGCTGGAGAAAAGCCTCTTAAGTTTTCCACTGAAATTTACTTCAGAGGCCAAATAAGTGTAGAGCTGTCTGCCTAATCCCAGGATGGACTAAGTAAATTTATACTGCACTCTTTTCACAGAGCTGTTCATTGTTAATGGCAAATTCACTTGTGTGTGCTTCTAGGAGACTGCCTAATTCATACACCGTTTAAAACAGAACCACTGCTGATAGCTGTAATTAGTTACGTAGCAACCCTTTCTCCTGCTGCTGCAAGAGTGAGGCTGCTAGTCCAACTTCTATAACAGGCATGTACCAATTAGTAAAGCCTGAATCTAGCCCAGTGACACTGAAATGAAAGGGTAACAGTTGAGAAACTGAGTTTACTTTTTTTGTTTGATCTTGGAGGTATTACATATGCAATTAGATAGGAAAGTTTACAATTAGTTTGCAAAGATAACCTGCAAAAGAATAGTTGTATCTCATTTTGGTCCTTCTACTTTGTGCTGTAAATAAACTTTCTGTTTCATAACACTACAGTTGTGGGAAAATGCTCAATGACAGAATAATGGTCTAGTACAGGACACTAATTTGGAGACATTTATCAAGCCCAGTATAGGTGCTGTAAATAAATAAAATGTTTTATTCTTTCTAATTTTCAAAAGATTTATTCTCAAACAGAAAAAAAAAAAAATTCAGAGATCTTAGTAGGTAGGTGTTCACAAGATCAGAAATCTAATCAATGTTGGATTTTTTCTTTCTTTCTATGAGTATAGAGGTAATTAGCTTGACAACTGGGAAAGGATAACATCAAGTATTCACATATATTTCTCAAGCAGAAAATCTCTTTTCTTCAGTAAGGAAACATTTTATTTTACTGATCCTTTGAGTTGCTTTCTATTCACTTGCTACATGGGTTTTCTAAGTATTTGACATATATTTTGCATCTACAGTTTAGTGCTCTGTATTTTGCAACATCAATTTTCAGGGTTTTTTCCAAGTGATTACTAGGAAATGAAATTTATAAATCAAAAATCAGACTAAGGCTTTTAGGCTACATTTCTGACTTCATTTGCAAAACATTTTCACACCACTTTTGCCACAAAATCTAGCCAATATAATTTTTGCATGTGAATTCCAATTACTTTGAAAAGCCTAGTAAAAAAAGCTCTTCTGAATAAAGCTTCTGCAGTTTGTATAATCAAATACTCTTGAATTTGGTCTTAGAATTAGCAAGGGGTGGATGTTTTTGAAGGGCTTCAGAGGGACCTCAGGCACTGATAAGGTGTCTATTTCAGGCATCTAAGCAGATGCCTGCCATTTCTCCATGGTCCTTAGTAGTTAATGAACCTCAAAGCTACATAATGAACCTCAAAGCTACATAACCAAACTAGATGATTCTGAAGTAACCCCTCCAGAATCCTGTGTAGGATGGGCAAACAGTCCTCAGAACCAATTTGCTGCTTTGCTTTGCTTATTTACTACTAGCAAGTTGAATTATTTTCCACTATAAACATAATGCAGCTCTCTCCCCCACTTATTTTGAGTGCATCCAAAAAATCCAAGTTGTACTTTGTAAGATACAGGTTTCTCTGGGAAAACTTAATACAAATAATGCAATGTATGGAGATGAAACTTATTGTGTCTAATTCACCACATATCAAGGTCTGAGAAGAAAGTTTTAATCATGCTAATTTCATTCTTCTGACTTGTGACATGGAAGTTCCATGGCGGGGGTTACACAACTCACAGACTGACACACATTTTACCACAAGCATATTGTCTCTGTTCATTTAAAACTTTCTTCTCAGACCTTGAGCAGAGACAATATGCTTCTGGTAAAATGTGTGTCAGTCTGTGAATTGTGTAACCCCCGCCATGGAACTTCCATGTCACAAGTCAGAAGAATGAAATTAGCATTATTTCACTCAATTGTCAGTCTTTTGCTTGCTTTGCTTTTTAAGATTATCCTTTACCTGTCGTAACTCTTAATCAGAGATATAAAACCCTGTTTGAAAGAATGCTATTGGGCAGACCCATGTGTGTTATGTGGGATGTGCACAAAGGCATTACTCATGAAAAGCACTTGAAAGGTCCATTGCCAGTGCAGTTCATAACTGAGCTAGCACATTTCTTTGCACTTCTTTAAAACACAGTGAGTGTTATCCCAGTGAACACAGTGACTACACAAACCAGCTCCCCCTTCCTCTATCTCCACTCTCCCTCTCACCCCTCACAAAGAAACCCCAACCAAAACCAAAACAAACAATCCACTTTCATGTACCAAAACCAGGAATCCTAAAACTGTCATTACAAAAAAGGTGGTATATTTCCTGAAGCCCAGGCAGCTGACACTGGGGTCACTGTCTTTAATCATGGAAAGAGTGGGGAGTGGCTCCCACCTGGAGAGAGAAAGGAAATAGCATTCCTGTCATCCCAGATTGTTTAAGCATGTTGCTGATACAGCAATGTTATTGACAAGCAGCAGCTGTGGAGGGGGCTCTTGTTATTCCTGTATCTCCACTTGCAAAGAATTCCTCAAAGACAGTGTTGTGAATTTATGGAACGAAAAATATTATAAAAATGGACTAATCTTGCTTAACATATGAAAGAACTGTCCTTTACATAACAAACATTTTCTTTCTAAATTATGTAAATCATTATGTTTTCTCTCTACAGATGAAAAAGAGTAAGAAAGTTTCCTACACAGTCAGATTTTGAAATGCCTTAGCTACCTGAAAGCACTTTAGGAAAAACAAACAACTACCCTTGCACTCACAAAAGCCTATAGCCTGTATGGAGAAATATGGTGACCACAAAGAAATTATATCTCTAATAGGAAATAAAGAAAATTAAAAAAGACTGATATATACAACTGTATAGAATGCATGCTGAAGCTGAGGAATGGCAGAACACAGACAATTTTAGAAGATCAGGTACAGATAAATTCAGTTCAATCAGCAAATGACAAACTTGCTGCATTGATGAGAACAGTACAAGAGTCTAAAGATACTAAAATAGAAGGTAAAAAACCTGAATTCCCTGAGAATCAAACTCTGAGAGGATCAAGCTTGATAGACGGCAAAGGAGAAACTGTTATGGCTTGCTCTCAGGGAAATTGCTTTGGTTTTGTTTTATTGTGTTTCCTACTTTATTTTGTGCTTTCATTTCAAGGGCAGAAAATGATGGGGGAAAAAAGTAAGATTCATGATAGTTAGGAGGATTTTGTGCCTCTTGTTAATTATCTTTTTGTTATTGCTTAACCCTATTCTATGTTTTGGCCAGTTCTTAGAAACTTTACTATTCCAGAAATTTTGTATAATACCATTTTACAAATTGTGAATGTTAGTAGAGATTTCACTTACATTATTAGATCAGTGCTAAAAGATGCAAGAAATAGATACACACTCAGTGGGGATAAGCTCCAAGAACATTTAGCTGCTAAAAATGAGATTCAATATTCAATGTATGTACAATTAGTAGCTTTTCCAATGTCCTATCCAAATTGGATGGCTTTCCACAAATCTATGCCTTGTATTCCATAAAATTGAAACACAGGGAAAACTCTTCAAGTAATATTTTTAAATGGTTGAATAAAATTTTCTCAGATTACTTGGTTTCATTTTAGTGTTCTTCTTGTTTTCCTATGCAAAGTAAAAATGTTAGAACAAAAGTAGCCTGAAAATCTTACACAAGATATTTAGGCAAGGCTTTCCTCTGAAACCACATCATTAAGAAAGTGAGACGAGACTGACCAGAATGGGTTTAGGAGACCTAAAAAGGAAAAGAGAGTAAAAGCATTTGTTTAATTAAAAATAGACTCAACATTCCTCAATTAATAAAAACAAAGTACACTGGACATTCACAGTTATCTTCATATGAAGTTACATGTAACTAATAAAAATGTTTTTAAAAGAAAGTTTCAGACAAATTTAGTAACAAATAATGCTAAAAGTCATGTGTAGGATGAAAAATGTGTTATAGATGTGAAAAAAGGGGCACTAATGGATTTTCCATGAGAATTAAGATATTTCCAGAGATAATATGTGGTAAGGAGAAACTAATGGTTTATTTATGAGAACATTATAAATATATGTCCTTTTTCTATATTGCTTTCTTATTCACTTCCACTTTTTTTTTTTTTTTTTTTTTTAAGGCTATGTGTGTTTATTCTTATTTAAAGAAATATAAACAAGCTGGTAAACAGATAACCTTATTCCAACAGCAACATCTTGAGTGGGGGTGGGAAGCAACCCCAACCTCCTCTGTGCACAGCCAGCATGAGTCCATGAGGACAAATGGTTTTACTTATTCACACACTAGTAAAATCCTCCCTGCAGAGCCAGGTTTAGCAGGGTCTAATTTTTGTGTTTTATTTTTGTTTCCCACAGATGCTGAAGATGCTAGAATGAGAAGGGCCTTTCCTACTGGGAATTTTAGACAGGCATTTTTTCCTGTAAACTGTAGTATTAAAACATAAAAGAGAGCAAGACAGTTTGGAATATTTACAAAAAAAAAAAAAAAAGCAGGAGAAAAAAAGCTTTTTTGTCTAAAAAAGGACAATTACTTTGTTAGTATTAACAATACATAGTTGTAGCCATGATATTATGAAAAATCCTGTGCTGGGATTTTTCCTCTCCTGAGAAGCTGAGGAGCCTCAGGAGAGAAATGTAAACAATTACTATCTGCTGCTGTGGAATGCAACAGGTGCATCTGTGATTGGTGCATGTGGATTGTTTTCCATTGATGACCAATCACAGCCACCTGTGCCAAGGCTGGGAGCAGTCACAGGATTTTGTTGTTCTGTTCTATTCTTGTTGTAGCCTTCTGATCTCTCTTTCTTTTAGTATAGCTTTAATGTAGTATTTTAATATAATATTTAACATAATAAATCAGCCTTCTGAAATGGAGTCAAGCCTCGTGTCTCCACACACGGAGAGTCATCAACACATAGTTATATCAGTGTTAATTTCATACACTTTTTCTTCACTTTCTTTTCCATTTATGTGGATAAAATCAGCCAACAACTTGGAGATGTTTGCATGCTCAGCTCACTTCAGATTTCTCAAACATAACTGCATCTGAGCCTTTAATGACCACCTCCCTCTCTAAATGAAGATAAATGGGCTAATGAAGATTATAATACTTTGGGGTCATTTTCAATATTTACTTTAGGACATAAGTAATCTTACTCTATAAGTCTCGTGTTTTTTGACAAGTAACTGTCAGGTGTGCAGGTGACTTGCTAAGACGTGGATATCTGCATTCTAACTTCTGGGTTTGGTAAGAGAAATCCTGCCCTTGACATTCACATTCTGGTCACAAAGAATGACTTGCCTCAATCCATAAAGACAATGCAGGCAGATGAAAAGGAAAGACAGAAAATAGAAAAGCAGTACTAGACCAATTCAAAAGAAGGCAATATCCATCAAAGCAGAGATGGTCACAGAGACGTCTCTCTGAGTCACCAAAATATATCAACTATCTAACAAGGAAAAGAAGCAATCAAAGCAGTCTTCACAGGAGCACATACAATAAAAGAAAAAACTAGAAATTGTATCAGATAATGGAAGACAGATGCTTTCACAAGAACTGCAAATAAAGCAAACCTATGATCCCATTTTTGTCAGGGTGCTAATAAAAAAAAAAAAAAAAAAAAAAAAAAAAAAAAAAAAAAAAAAGGAAAAATAGAGGAAAATACAAAAAAATAATGGAAAAATGGTTACATTTTTTTAATTCCCAAATTTCCTAAATTTTGCAGGCTTCTATGACATACCTAAGACCTAATGAGATGCATCCCAGAACCCTGAGGAAATTGACAGATTTAGTTGCCAAAGTGCTCTCCATCATATTTGAAGAGTCATGGAAGCCAGGTGATCTCCACAGTTACCAGAGAAAAGGAAACATCACACTCATTTTTAAAAAGGGAAGCCCTGGTAAGTAACTACCATTCAAGCTCACCTCAGTATCTGACTAGATCTTCCAGGAATTTATGCTGAAATATGTGGAAGACAGGGAGGTGATGAGAGACAGAAAACAAACATGGCTTCATCAAGGGCAAATCATTCCCAACTAAGTTAGTGGTCTTTGAAAGAATGACTGTACCAGTGGACAAAGGAAGAGCTATTAACTTCATCTCCCTGGACATCTGTAAGGCCTCTGATATGGTCCCACATTACGTTCTTACCTCTAAATGGGAGAGGCACAGATTTGAGTATGAACTGTTAAAATGAATAAGTTATTTGCTGGATGGTCATGTCCAAAGAACTGCAGTTAATGACTCTAGGAAAAAATGGAAACCAGTGGTGAGTTGTGTCTGTCAGGAATATATTCTTGGACCAAGCGTAGACTGGGACCAGTACTGATCAATATTTTCACCAGTGACATAGTGTGACTGAATCCACCCCTTGCTAATTTGTGCAAGACACCAAGCTGTGTGGTGCAGTCAATTTGCTAGAGGGAAGGAATACCATCCAGAGGGATCTTGACAATCTTGGGAACTGCATCCATGGAAACCTCATGAAGGTCAACAAGACCAAGTGTAAGGTGCTACATCTGGGTCAGGGCAATATCAATACAGTCAGGGGGATTTGAGAGAGGTTCTGCCCTGTGGAACAAAACCTGGGGATAATGGTGGAAGAAAAATTGGATATGAGCCATCAAGATGCACTTGTAATGCAGAAAGCTAAACATATTCTAGGCTGCATAAAAAGAAGGGTAGTCAATTGGCTAAGTGAAATGGTTTTTTCTCCTTTATTCTGGTTTGATGAGAACCTGTCTGGAATACTGTGTCCAGCTCTGGAGTCATCAGTACAAGATAATGGAAGACAGATGTTTGGGGTTTTTTTTCATGGGTCTGATTGAATGGATACAAAGAAGGGCCTTGAAAATCATAAGGGCTTTCTTATGCAGAAAGACTGAGAGAGTCAGAGGTTGTTCTGACTGGAAAAAAGGAAGGGTTCATGGAGTCCTTCATATAAGTATAAGGGGACTTGTGAGAAAGCTGGAGACTTTTTACCAAGCAATCTGGGGACAATGGACAATGGAAAAAACACAACAATTTTTCTAAGTAAAGGTATTCCAGAATCTAAAGCAAATCCACAGTCTTTCTAAATCTAGGGTTTCATATACTTTGGTTTAGTTTCTCTCTAAGAATAACAGAATTTTTTGAATTTGCATAAGAATGTGATGTTTTTCCATTGTCCCAAAATGGACTCTCTCAGTCTTTCTGCATAAGAATGAATTTGCAATAAGAATGTGATGTTTCCTTTTCTATGGATTTAAACTGAAGAAGAAGAGATTTGACATAAAAAAGACATTTTTTACAATAGGGGTGGAAATAAAGTAGAAGGGGTTGCCCAGAGAATTTGTGGATGCCCCATCCCTGGAAGTGTTCTAGGTCAGGCTGAATGGGGTCTCCAGTGGAGGTTGCTCTTGCCCATGACAGAATTGGACTAGATGATTTTTGAAAGGTCCCTTCCAACCCCCAAAGTTCTATAATTCCATGAAGACTGCTGGGGTTGAAAGTTTCAATTTGAAAAGCAACTACTCCAGAGTTCCTGTTAATGTACTTTCTTTTCTATAAATTCTCTAAGCTATTGGAAATAAAGTGCATGTTTTCTTTTCTTCATATCCAAAAATATATTTCCCAGAAATTTTTAGAGCTAAAGCAGACATTTTCTTTCTTTCAGTCTTCTCTTTTTTCTTTCAGTATCACTTAATATTTGTTTCTTCTTTAAGGTCTCAATAATTGTATTTAATTTTGTAAGTATTTAGAGTATGTACAAGATTCAGACATTATCAACTGTTACAGAAATGTGATTAAGAATAATTATAGGAATCTGAATAGTAATAAAAGTAACGGAAAAGAAATATTGAAATATAGATGCATCGTATTCCACTGTTTAATTGTTTTTACACCAACATCTGAAAAGTGAGTTCGACTTTCTAGTTTGCTCTGGGTATATAAGGTCAATGGAATTATACAAATAATTGTAAACACACATACATAGGGGTGGGGTTTTTTTGCTTTTTTAATACTATAGAAGTGAGAATCAGCTGAAATATGGAGGCATGTGTTTAGTTTATTATTTTCAAATAAACCAGTACTACAAAATATGTGGATTAGAAGGAGGGGCTGCGGGCCAGAGGTAGAATGAGGCAAGGTTGGAAAAACACAATCCTATCATGAAAAGCATACAAATAAAGAGCCCTTCAGCTTTACACTGGAGGGTATCAAATGTAAAGCTTGATTTGAAAAAAGGGTATACATCAAAGAAACAGAGCTTCAGAAACTCCAGCTTCCAGTAGTTCTGCTTTCTCTGAGTCAAACCCAGGTCCTGCAATAGCAGAAAAAATTAAAGCCATCTTAGTTGGAATGAATTGTGGAGAAAAGTCAAGCAACATGAAGAACTTGGTCTTTCATCAGCTTTGAAAACAGTTAGAAAAAACATTACTCCCCATGTCCTTTTCACAGTTGTGCTTATTACCACAGCTGACCTTCAGCAACAGAGCTCACTCTGCAGAACTAAGACAGTTGGTTGTCCCTGGTCAGAAAAGCATCAATGAACTCAGCTGAGCTAATCAGGCACATGTTAACATTTGAGCAAGAGAAAAGAATTTGTTCCAAGTCAAGTCCTGAATCTGATTTGATTATTCCAGATATATCAGTTACATCCAGATGACAGAATTTTACCACAATCTAAACTTCATTGAGATTTCTGAGTTGTTTTTTTTTTTTAATTTTCTACTTGAACACAGTGACAGTTTCTCAGTTTTACTTTAGTGATATTGAATAAAATACATCTCTGTTGAACTGTTTGTCTCTTGTTGCTTCATGTTAAGACTATACTGGGTAACTCACTGGTTTGGCTAATGAACAAAACATATTTTTAAATACTTCTGCTTGGACTTCTGCTTGAAATGAAAAATAAATATGAACAAAGTTGTTTATAGTTATTTTTTATTTAAAAAGATAAGTTTTTAAATAGTAAATAGTAAATAAATAGTACTATATATCTTTTTAAATAAAAATTCAAATTTTTGTACTATTCAAATTTTCACTCTTTCAAGTGCTTATATTTTGTAAAGATTCAATTGTCATCTATCATCTTTATTAAAACAGAAGTATCTTTCTGAAAGCAGAATCTCACCAGAAATCAAAAACAGAGTCACAGTTTTCTACCTATAATTTAGTTTTCCCATTCTATTGATCTCTACCTCCTCCCAGTTTCTTCCTCTATAAATATGAGCAGATCTTTCCTTACTTTCTCTCATGTTTAAATATTTATCCTAAAAAAATAAATTAATAATTAATAAAATTATTTCAATTTGGTAAATGGATATTGGTATTGGTTAAATACATATATTGACTGATACAGTGACTGATTTGTTGATACTGAATTCAAATGATCAGTCAGGGAATAATTATTTAGAAAATTGTTGGGGAGAAACTAAACCTTTCATTTTTTAATCACTTACCACCATGCTGATGTAGCATAATGTAGAAAATATACTAGCAACCTGTCATGAGAACAGCTTACCAACCAATAGCAGCAGAGATAGTCTCATAGTATCTTACAAAAAAAAAGTTTGAAGACAATTGGAAAATGAAGAATGTATAGAAGAAATGAAGCCCTTTTTTTTTTTTTTTTTTTTTTTTTTTTGGTGTGTGTGTGCTTGTGTTTCTGGAGGAAAGGGCAAAGTTTGATTCATAGTACAATAAAGGAAAACAGAAGGAAAGTTTTCGTGCTGCAGGTGATAACACTTAGAAAAACTGCACATAATACATACAAAGAAAAATCCCAGTCTTGAGGGTCAAACCTGATCAAGTGCTGTTTTTTGAATGCACTTGAATATCACTTCATATTCTCCATTAGCATGTTTTCACATTTCACTGTTTGACTAACATTACAGAATCATGAAGACACACATTAATGTGCTCACAACTCATTTGTGTTAAATCATTAGTTAACTTAAATGCACATCTCTTTAAAGTTTATATACCTATGATGATCTATAATCTGAAGATCTGATCTGATTTTCATGATTCAGTCTTTAAAAGCGTGAGAGTATTTGCACTCATTGTTGTGGAAAACACTATTCCTAGCACCATTTAACATCTTTGTTGGTGGCATGGACAGTGGGAAGAAGTGCCCCCCAGCAAGTTTGCTGATGGCTCCAAGCTGTGTGGTGGCTCTCTGAAGGGACACACTGGAGGGAAAGGACACCATCTGGAGAGACATTGAGAGGCTTGAGAGGTGGGCCTGTGTGAACCTCATGAGTTTTGACAACGCCAGGTGCAAGGTCCTGTTTGTGGGTCAGGGCAATCCCAGCCACAGATACAGGCTGAGTGGAGAATGGATTGAGAACAGTGCTGGGGAGAAGGACTTGGGGTGTTGGTGGACAAGAAATTCAATGCGACCCAGCAATGTGCGCTTGCAGCCCAGAAAGGCAAACATCCCAGGCTGCAGAAGTGGGTCCAGCAGGTTAAGGGAGGTGATTCTCACAACCTGAGCTCTGCCCTGGTGAGACCCCACCAGGAGTACAATTCAACTTCGGGGTCCCCAACATAAGAAAGATATGAACCTGTTGGAGTGAGTCCAGAGGAGGGCCATGAAAATGATCAAGGACTTCAGTACTTCTGCTGTGGAGGGGCTGAAAGAGTTGAGATTGCTCATGCTGGAAAAAGAAAGGCTCAGGAGAGACCTTCTAGCAACTTTCCAGAACCTAAAGGGTACGCAGACAAGTACCCTTGTCTCAGAGACAAGAAAGTTGGAGATGTGCATATCTAAATTCAGCTACATGATGGGAAGGTAATGAACATCATGATGAAAGAAATAATTTCATCCTTTTCCTCCGTGAGTAGGGGCATGCTTTCTTGAGGGGACATATATTTCCTACCTGCTGCAGAGTATTGTGTCTCCAGCATCCTGCACTGAGTATGTAAAGTCAAGGAATCAGAAAGAAACTACAACACTGACACTGATGATAATGCAACAGGAAAATGGAAAGCATGGCAATATGTAAGGAAGAAAGCTAAACATTATGTTTAAATCACATCTGCAGAAAAATGGCTGCAATGTTCAATGCATTTAGAAATAAGCAGGTTGATATATTTTTATCTCAAAAGAACGAAAACGTCCTTTCCAGTCCATTAGGAATGACAAAAATTAAAGCATCCCAAGCAGCAACATTGTTACTTCTAGTAGGATTCCCTAAGGACTGGTACCAAACAATAACAGTCACAATTCCCTTCAGTTCTCTGGAAGTAAATTTGAAAAAACACACTCTTGATAAAATTTTCTGATGACACAAATATTGGTAACATGGTAAATTGATGAGCAAGACATAACAATCACACAGGGTTATTGAAAGTACTTAATAATTCTGACCCATTCAAAGAAATTACTTCAGCACAGCTAAATGCATGTTATTTTTTTAAGAAATGAGCAACAGCTTCTGAAAAAAAAATCCTGAGAGCTATCCAGAGCAGAATAAAACAACCTGAGTTCCCATGATAAACTTGTGACAAAAAGACTTATTTTGATCTTTTGCTGTGTAAGTAAGAAGAATAAGGAAATACTGCTGAAATAGATATCAGGATATGGAAGTCATTCTTGTAAGCATATCTTAAAAGGGATATTGAGAAGGATTACATGAATAAAAAAGAAAAACAAACCCAAAATTTAACATTAATTATTCCAAAGAGGAAAAAAAATGCCTTTCAGTCAGAATGTTAATAACCTTAAGGCATTTAATTTACAAATATCAGCTGGAAATATAGATGATATAAATGTTAAGGATAGGGGATTTTTCGAGTTTTGCAACAGTGTTTCAACAGCTAAGAGGGATTCTTCGGCTCCTGACATTCTCAGTTCAGGACTGAATAGTTTCAAAAGCCTATTGTAGCTGAATACGTGCTACCAAACACTTGCAAGGCTGAGGATATACCAATGCTTACTGGTCCCTCCAGCTTGAAAGCATGAGTTCTTGAGAACCCTAATCCTACTGAGCCAAACGCAAAATATTTGCTGCAAATTTGATGCAAAAAAATAAAAATATATTGTACTATATAACTGCCTCACTAGTTATTTGTATTGAATAGCTTTTACTGCAGGTTGACAAAATGTGCTTTATAAAAGATTCATTATGGGGGTACAATAATAGCTTTGTTTCTGTCATTATTAAGTCCATCCTTTTAATGAAATTTCCTTGAAAGAAAAAAATAATCCACAGAACCACTCAGCCTCTCTATCTTTTATCTTGTCCTCTTGTTTCAGAATCTAGCTTTTTTTTCTCCTCCTTGTAGATGTTATTACTTGAAATGTATTTTGTACAGCTGTGTTTTTAATATTTGATATTTTCTTCCAACTTTAGATCTGTTCCTTCTTCCCTTTTTAATTAAAAGGATTTATTAGCATCTGTAGGCATGTGAAGTTATTTACCAAATTTTTATCCTCTGAAACAGGTTCTAGACCTTATCTTTATGTTGTAAAACTAAATATTACAAATTGCATTATATTAAGCCTTTCTTTTATGGAAAGAATTAAAAGCTGGAAAAGGAGACAAAACTGGTTGTGAAATATCCTTATGGAATACCCAAGCCTGAAATTCCTTTTGAAACATAGAAATATAAATTATCACTTCATCTCACAAAGCTATTAATTTATAAGTGGAAGTGTTTCCTTCTTCATCACATTTTAATTGGAAGTAGTGTCTTCTATGATTTCTTCTAAGATAAGTGTTCTCAATAGATGCACAAGGGATCAGTTTCCTCCTGTGATTTCAGATCTGGACTTTGTTCTCAGTGTCACCAGACTCAAAGACAACTGTAGGTATAACTCAGAAATGGAAACACTATCGTCCCTGAGATGCTGCCATTTATGTGTAGAGGGCTGAAGGCTTTGAAGAAACTTGACTGGGAGAACTCAGGATCCTTAAGGAACTGAACCATAAGCAGTGAGGTTTTCAAGCCACATAGATCAACACACATATAATGTAAGTTCTTAGTTTGGATCTAGACTTGTATTATTTTCGGTGCATCAAACTCTGCTTCTATTGGAAACTGGATGAAATGGGAAGTTTAGAGGCAAAACCCTGGATTACACTGTTAATAAGAAAATTTTCCCAACCAAATTTTTAGATTTTTTCTTATAAACATTTCAAGTTATGCATATGTATCTCTGTCCTTTGCTTAACCTCTAACCTTCTGCATGTCTTCAATTACTTAAACATTGTCTTACTTCCCCACCCCAAATCTGGACACTAGAAGAGTTCAGTGAGGAAGCAAAAGAGCCATAAATTCCTAATTCACACAGGAAGGAGTTACAAGATAATGTTCCATACAAAGTTTCTCACTTATATTTGATTATGTGGTACTAAAAAATCAATTATTCTTATGAAGTTCCTAGAAAGAAATTTTCTTAAATTAAAAGAAGTCGTGACTGACAAATAAATATAATTCTGAATTAAAACAGATTCTTCAGACACACCAGATGCATGTGTTGACTGGTTTTGATGGAAACTTGACATGCTAAGACACCCCAGCATGAATGCTTTCTCTGTGTCTTTAGCCAGATTTTGTATGAATATAAATATCAGTCTACCACACAGTTTGGGGTGTAAAGTATATGGCATACAAAAGTGTACTACATACAGCAGAAATAAGTTTCTCCAATACTTTTTTGCATTACCTGTTTAACTCTACATTCAAACATATAGTTTTCTTGGTTTTTTTTAAATGCTGAGAGCAATTGTGCACACATGCATCTAAGCTCCCTGCTGGCATAGTGATAACCTGCAGAGAGATATTTACTTAATGCTACACTGAGCAGATGAAACACTCTAGACAATAACAGCTTCTTCTCCTGAATGTAAACAGGGAAAAAAATCTTATAAGTGGTTTGTACTCTTCAGAAACTCTTTTTTTACATTTGGATAGACTGCAACAATTTTCTCTCATAAATGATTAAGATTTCATAAATGGTTCAATGCAACTTTGCCTATTTTCTTCAAAAGAGGAAGGAAAAAATGCTGTCATGTATTTAATGCATATGTTCAATGTGAGGAAATAGAATAGGATATAAGAAATAAAGTTTAGGGAACTGTACACAACTCCTCCTGTTCCTTTAATATTTCAGATAAAAGTAAACATATATCTATTTTTTTAACATAAAAGAATCCCATGTTATCTGGAGATGAAAGTTAGATGAACTTCAAGAGACAATGTTTGACCTTGAGTAAAATTCAAAACTTTATTCAGGATTCTAATTTCAAGAAGACCTAGGCAGTATTATCCTTAAAGAAAAATGAACGGAATACATTACTGGAAGCAGGGAGGTGTTTTTTTTTTTTGTTGGTTGGTCAGTTTATTTGTTTGTTTGTTGTTTTGCATGTTTGTTTTGTTAGGTTTTGTTTGTTTGTTTGGGGCTTTTTATTTGTTTTTTTCTACAAAGAACTACAAAAGAAAAACAGTACAAAATATCAGTGTAAAGGTAGAAGTTTTTATATAAAACATCTGTCAATGAGCAGTAAAAAAAATCAGCTCCACTGAAATTAATAGTCAAATTCCCAACTAAGTATTCCTAACAAAGAATACCAAAATTTCACTCTTAATCAAGACAGAAAGTCGTAACTGGAAGTGTTAAAAAAAAAGAAACCCAAAACTTAGACAATGTAGGATGAAGTTACTTGAACCTCTTAAGGAAGCTGAACTCAGGGTCTCTCTAATTCCTTTATCCAGCAAATTAAAATGCAGCCAAATTATGAATTAGGTCCAATCTTTGTATGATATTGAATAGCTTTTTAAGGACCACTATGGAGGCATAGTTTCCATTAAAGTGAGTAAAAAAAAAAAATGAGAGTTCCTGACACCTTTTTCTTTTTGTCTGAATAAAACATGGTGCTTGGGTGTCTTTCCAGAGATTCTATCTATTTCAATGTATTATATTATTTCAATGCATTTTGTAATCTGTTTATTATATACTGTGTATTTTGTTCATAATTTTTCTGTATATTTCAAAACATTGTCTATCACAGAAAGAACATGTCAGACTATTTTCCTTGCTATGATAAAAGACTGAAAGTTTATCAGACTGGTTATTTTACAGTTCAGATTTTTTTTTTCTCCTTTCAGTGTTTAGCAATTTTGCTTCTTAAAATATCCTCGTGGTACCAGTAAATCTTTCAGCACACAGTGGAAAATAGGCTCAGATGGAGACTTCTGTGATTCACTTTGTGCCTATTGCCTCTCTCACTTGGCATCACTGAAAAGAACCTGAGTCCAGCATCCATGCACCTCCCTTCAGACATTTATGTCTGTTTATAAGACTTCCCCTCCCTCAGCCTTATCTTATCCAGACTGAAAATTCACACCTCTCAGTCTTTCCTCATCAAAGAGATGCTTCAGTCCCTGTTGGCAATAATCCTTCTAATGCAGCCTTGGACACAATTGCTCTTCTTTTCCACAAGGATGTATTGCTGATTTATGGTGGCACATGGCAAATCCCGTGGTTTTTTGATGGAGAACTTAATTCTTCTGAAAATTCATGATCATTCGTTTGCATTCGATTGTTAAAAAAAAAAAAAAAAAACAAAACAAAACAGGTAGCTTTGATCTTTTTAGCTTTCTAAGTGATGGTTTGCCTACTGAAGATGACTGCACTACATGTCTCAACAGCACTGTTCTCTCTACCTCATTCTTTTCTTTCCTCTTTTCTGGTTCCTTAAGTTGAACACCTCCAACAAGACAAGTCTTGTCTCTGCGACTGGGAAATTATACATCACATACATAATTTTATGTCTGTTTTCTCAGCAGCAGTCATATACACATGCCACCTCAAGTTACAGGAACTGCACCTGCACCCTGTGGATATCTGTGACTTGGGCTGTATAAAAGTGGCACCTCCAAAAGAAGGACTCTTGGACCCCCACCACTGAGAAGATCAGGGTGAAAAGGGAAAAATGAGATGTCGCAGGCATCCATGTGGTGTGGTATCTTTGTTTAATCTTTCTTTTTTACTTACTATCTTTCTTTTCCTTTCCCTGCCTCTCCCCCTGTTTCTTTCTCTGTACATCACTTTTACTGTTAAAAAAATACGTGGTATTGACTTCTGCATATGGTCTCATTTGAACCTTAATTCAGACAGAGGCATCTCTTATAATCAGATCATAACAGTGGTGATACTTGTTTTGTCTGTTGTTGTACATCACCTGTGGCATGGTTAAACACATCAGGAAAAAAAAAAAAAAAATTTGGGTTTCTGCTACAGAAGAGACCTGGTCTGTTTTTCAGTAAATAGAAGGTGGTTGAGCTCATGCTCATTCACGTGAAGAACGGCTTCCCAAGTTCTATTTAAAAAAATAATAATGGAAATAAGGCTTTGCAGAGCAACCACAAGAATAGTATTTTTTTTTTTTTCTTCATAGCCCACATTTTCAGGCATTTTATTCCTGAAATTCAAATCATACCTGTGTATGTGCATCATATGTAGTTTCTATTAATATCACTGGGAACTGAAAATTTAGTGTAAAGATTTAGTACACCCATAAGTTGCATTTTTAGTTATAAACATATGTGAAGGCAGAAAACAAGGCAGACCAATCTATAAATGCCTTGATGTATACAGGTTTAAAAACCCCATTGCAGATGGTCTGTGTTGGGCATCTGTGAATTGGTCTACCACAAACATGGGTTAGATATACTAAAGGCATAGGGCTAGTTGCAATGTGCAGATTCCTTCTACTCACCTTTAGTATTGGATTCATTACAACTTCAGCTGAGTTTTCACCAAGTGTAGTCACAATCACTGAGGTCTGTCAATAGAGAGCAGGATTGCCTCAATGTTATTTAAGTCAAATCCTGCTACTGGAAATGTTCTTCACACGGCTCTGGGAACTTAGCTGGTGTCCCATCTATGCTTCCTATTCCCTTCTCAGAACCTGGATCCCAGAAGAAAGGCTGATAATAATTTCATTAGACATAATTAATTATTAGATAATTAGAGATAGACATTAAATCGATATCTTCCCTTTCATAATGCAAATATAAAGTTACTTGGAATTTAGTTGTGTGTCATTATAGGATAATTTCATCTGGATATGGTTTTATGGATGAGGACCTTTAGCTTTCAAGTCCAGTTATGAGAATATTTTGTTTTGGGATGCCATGCTTGTTGTGTAATTTTTTTTATTTTCTACAGCAACACCACCTATATGGGTTTTTTTTTTTTTTTTCACTTTTGAAAGCATTTCAAATTCCTTTGTTCTAGCAGTGCACAAATCATTTAAACAGAGAACAAATTTTACTTATCCACTTTAATACTACTTTCATCCCAAGATCAGCTTCATGTGGTTTGGAATACAACACAACACAAATTCAAAAAACTTAATTCTAGTCTAACAAACCTACTTTTTAAGTCCTAGTCACAATCAAAAACATGAGACTGATGTTTTTACCTTATGACATTCAAACTTCTATACTTTATTCTAAACCAACTTGCAATATAAAAGATAGGAAAGAAAAAGCTTATTTAAGTGGTATTTATACTTCATAAACAGCTTACATTTTTCAATTATATATCCAGATATAAATAATGGCCCCTTAGTCTACCTTAGATTAAGAAGTAATTTATTGTTGAAAGTTGATTGATGCATGTTTTACTGAGTTTAAAATTTTAAGTCATTGATACCAATAGGAGCTATATTGATCTCTAACAAGCACACACCCAGAATGAAGTTCTACTAATTCCTCATTAATACATTACATTTGTAGTCTAGAAAATTTAAATGTTTACTACTTTTATTTAATAAAGATGATATACTATCTGTAAAAATAAAAGCTGTGCAAAGTATAGCTGCTCTTTCCTTCTTATTACTTTAGAAAAGAGATATAAAAATAATATTCAAGAAATGAAGTACAGAATGCATAATACATGTCATATTTGCAAATAATTTAAAATAACACTTGAAACTGTCCAAAACTCATTTTTATACCATATACTCTAAGAAACTGTTCCAGGCCACTTTTGTGAAATTGTATGTGTCAGTGAAAATATTCTGTTAAAATTTTACTTTTAAATGTGTTTACTTTAGCTTCTACATAATTTTGCATTTCACATTGAATTTCTCTTTGAACATAAAACATTACATTTTCAAATGCAGATTTGCAGGTTTGTGACTCAGTTTGACATTACTAGAATTCACACAGTTAAATCCCTCTTCTTTACTTTGAAAATTGATACTCTACTATTAATAGATTTTTTAATTGACATATATGCAATCATGAAGTAATTAAAGTCAGTATCTAGTTTAGCTTTGCAGAAATTTTAAATTTATTTTCCTTGTCTCTATGAATAAATGAATCCTATTAAATATATAATTTTTTATGTTTCATCTTCTAAATTGTTTTTATTCATATTGACTCTATAGTCATATAATAGCCATACTGAAGTCCAACTAATAATACTAACTTGTGTTGTTTTAAGGAAGTTTTCACCCTGGAATCCTACAACTCTACTAATAATTGGAGGAACTCTATTTATCTAAAAAGAAACAGAACTCTTAATAAATTCAAGATACTAGGATTACTTGTGTCTTTAATTTGTTGATATCTGTTGTTTCTCTTTTCTTGTCATATATATAAGCAAGGTGGTGGCAATTTTGATGTTCTACTGCAATATTTTTAGTTTGATATGTGAATGTTGTCATTAAAAGAACAGGTACCATTATAAATGACAGTCATTTTTAGATTTCAAAAGAACCGAGAACACAGTATTTGGTACTTACAATCCAACTCCAAAATGAATCAGATGTTGTAGCTATATTTGCAATGCTGTTGACACATGAACTAATAGTCCAAACTACATCTAATGATAACTTAAATCCAATACTTCAGACATGAGACCTGTGGAAAAACAGGTTTTTGAATCTAGGAAGATATGTGCAGTTGTCACAAGGCTGTTAATTTTTATTGCGTTTACTGTGAATTTACCTAATATTACACCTGCCTTTTGATGGTAAGTGAAATATATACATGCAGTCATATTTTACACTCATTATTCTGAAAACGGCATGTGTTGTAAATTATTATCTAGGAAATTTTCCTCCCCAGTACATCTCTGGATAAGAAACTCAGATTCAACTGACTTCAGTTACATTTTTAATATATGTCTAGCACACATTTAAAATATTGAAGCATTGATGAAGAAGAGACAACAAGATATTTTGAGATGATAATAGCATAATCACAGAATCATTTATTTCGAAAAAGATCTCTAAGAGTACTTTGCTAACCATTAAACTCTCACAGTCAAGGCACGACTAAACCATGTTCCCAAGTCCCACATCCACACATTTAAAATACCTGCAGGGGCGGAAACTCAACCACTTCCCTGGGCACCCAATTACAGTGTCAGACAAACCTTTCCACTACATTAGAAGTCATTCTTATATTCAGTCTAAACCTCCCCTGGTGCAACCAGAAGGCATTTCATTTTGTTACGTGGAAGAAGAGACAGACACCTGAATAAAACCTCCTTCCAGGTTGTTGTAGAGACTGATAAAGTCCCCCCATGAGCCTCCTTTTCTGCAGGCTAAATAACTCCAGTTCCATCAGCTATTGTCATAAGATTTGTGCTCCAGGCCCTGTGCCAAATATGTTCTTCTCTGGATTTGCTCCAGCAGCTCGGTATCTTTCTTGCAGTGAGTGACCCAAAACTGAACACAGTATTCAAGATGCAGCCTCACTGTGCCAAGTACAGGGGGGCAATAACTGCCCTAGGCCTGCTGTCCACACTCTTTCTGGGCAGATTTCCAGTCACTCTTCCCCAAGCCCATAGCATTGCATGGAGTTGTTGTGACTGAAGTGCAGGAACTTGCACATTACCTTCCTGAACCTCATACAATGTCCCTGGCTCATATGTTGATAAAGATAGTAAAAAAACCTGGCCCCAAGGCTTTGTAACTATGTTTCCCCAGCATCCAACTAAGGATAGAGTTTTTTCTTGGCCCTCCTTTTTTTGCTGATGTATTTATGGAAACGCATTTATTGTTTTCTATGCCAATAGTCAGCCCAGAATCCATGTGGGCTTTGACCTTTCAAATTTACTTCCTGAATAGTCTCACACATCCTTCTAGTTTCTTGAGTTTCCTTGAGCTCTTGAGTTTCCTTCCATTTCTTACAAAGGTCATAAATTCTCTTTTTCCTGCCTGAGTTCCAGTCAAAGCTCTCTGTTCAGACAGTCTGATCTTCTTCTCTACCAGCGCATCTATTGGCACACAGGCATGACCTGTTCCCATATATTTAACATTTCCTTGAAGAATGCCAAGTCTTCCTGGACTCTTTTGCCCTTCAGAACTGCCTCTGAAGGGACGCTGTCAATCCGCCTCCTGAACAAGCTATGTCTGCCCTTCAGAAGGCCAAGTTTTGCTGACCCCACCTCCTTACTCCTCTGCAGATGGAACACTCTATTGTCATGATCAAGACAATCTCCAAGCACCACATCATCCACCAGTGCTTCTCTGTTCACAAACAGGTCTAGTGGAGCCCATTTCCTAGCTGACTCACCAGTTATATGTGTTCCATACATTCCAGGAGCCTTCTAGACTGTTTTCTCTCTGCTGCATTGTATTTTCAGCAGACACCTGGTGTGTTGAAATCGCCCATAAGAAAAAGGGCCAAGCATCATGAGACTTCTTCCAACTGCTTATAGACTATTTTTGTCTGCCTCTTCATCATGGTTGGGTGGTGTATAACAGACTCCCACCAGGATGTCTGCATTGTTGTCTTCCCCCTGATTCTTAACCATAAACAGTAAGTCCTATCATAACAGTCATAAAGCTCCAGACAGTCATACCAGCCTTTACCATACAGGACCACCCTACTGCCTCTCCTTCCTTTCCTATCCCTTCTGCAGATTTTACAGCCAGCTATTGCTGTGGTCCAGTTGTGTGCACCTTTGCACCAGATTTCCATGATGGTAACTGTGTCACAGTTTCCTACTGCACAATGGCTTCCAGCTCCTCCTGTTTGTTTCCTGAGCTGTGTGCATTGGTGTAGATGTGCTTCGGTTGGGCTACAGATGCCACCACCTTTCTGGAGAGACAAGCCCTAATTTCTATGTGGCCACTCTCAGACAATTCTAAGATATGAATAACCCTTGTATTTTTACTGTGGCATGGATCTGCATCCAAGGAATGTAATGGAGTAGGAAGTCTTCTCTTCACATCTTTAACCTGCACTGCAGGGAGGAAGCAGGGTTCAGAGCTAACTCTGTGTAATAAGCATATTCCACAAAAAAATTCTATAGATTGGGATGCAATATGAAATTTCCCTACCAGAAATCATTTTGGAAATTGATTAATAAGGGACATAGTAGATCTTCAGCAATATTAAATAATTAATTGCAGCAAAAAACAACTGGTTCACTTATATCTTGAAGAGACACTTTCTACCATTTCTTTACGACTTCTGCCAAGATTGTCTTCAGTTCTTCAAAACATTCAACATCTGAAGGTTAACTGGTCTGTTATTTTATCTTCAAATACATAACTGCCATTGTGGCGTAATAGGTAAATCAATTTGCTTCTAACCATACTTGTCACAGGCACATATACTGTCCATACTCTGATGAATGGAAGGTTCATCATGGAAGGGTCTTAGGTAGTTTCAGGTTCAAAAATTATAGGGCATAATTTTGATGCTGAAGTTCTAGAAATACTAGAATTCTGAATATACTCTTTACAAGTGTCTGTTACCATTACTGAAATTAAAACTTTTGACAAAAACACGGTAACATAACTGTGCTTTATGACAGCTGTTCACATCTTTTTCATTTTAAAAGAATGAAAGAAATATGAATGAAAAGATTATGAAACTAGTGCATATTAGAAAAGACAGGCAAGAAAGACAATATCAACTTCTTCTCTATTTTCAATCTGTAACATTTATAGTTTCACTGAACTGTTTCATCCACATAGTAATAAATAATGGAATGTGCAATTTAATTAGTATTTTAAACTATACTAGTTATATACTCAAACTATTTCAGTGGTACTCTGACTACAGGAATCATCTATTAGTAAAACCTCATACCAAGTAAATGAACTTCCTCTGATATCAGTTGCAATTGTGTTTGTAGACAACATACACCTCATGAGGGATGTGTAAGCAAACAGATACAACATTTTTTAGCATTTGCTTCCTTCCCAAAGGCATCCATTTTTCATGTAAGTCACTAAAATTTTCACTACATGTGTGTTTTCTGAAACAAAAACCCATATTATTTCTGAGGTGAACTATCAAAAGCAATCATCTTGTATAAGAATTCTTCATGGCATATTTTTTTGGTCAAGACAAGGTGGAAGACCTAATTTCTCTTTCAAAACTTTGGTTATAGGAGCATTACTTTGTCAAGTAAACAAAAACACATTAAACATTTATATATGCAAACACTTATGCAAAGAACAGGAATGAACTCTACTGCAAAACTTAGTAAAAAGACGGAGTAAAACTAACTGCTAGTTTTCTTTAAACAAAAAAGTAAATACTGTAATTTTTTAAAAAAATTAGATTTCCATATCAGGTGTTGCCACTGACTTGCTTACAGTTCTATCACTGTTTGCTTACTTAACTAATCTAAGCCATCAGTGAAATAATCCCATTTACACTAGTGAAAAACTGTTAGAAGCAAACAAATATGTATGGAGCATGTATGTGTGTAGCAGTCTGAATTGCTGCTAGCATAGTCCAGGGTAAGGAAGCAAAAAGGAGCTTTGCATAATATCCACAGATGTTTTATTTAGCCACGTGGTGAGATGTTCAAGTCCCAGCACCCACACACAGAGGGTCTGGCTTTTTCTGTACAGGGACCTGGGGGCTGACCCTGGTCTCAGGTCAGTACAAAGGTCAGGGCCTGTCAGGGGATAGGGAAGGAGTGGCTCAGGGACATAGGAACAAACATAGGAGCAGGGGGAGGAGCCAATGGGGTCTAACAGCTTTTTGAGGGAAGCTTCTTGTGTCTCCCTAGACCAGGGAATGGCCCCCAGGGTCTCCACATATGTGTGCACATCAGTGACTGTGTTTGTATTGAGAAGATGTGTTATGTCAAAGGTGAGTAAGAGTAATTGCACTATCAAAAATCAGTTTATGTTGCAAGGAATCTCTAGAGAATACCTAGTCCAACCCCTTTGTTCAAACAGGGACACCTAGAGTAGGTTACCCAGGGTCATTTTCAGTCATCCCTAAAATATTTTCAATGATGAAGATTTTGCACCCTCTTTAGCAATCCTCTTGTCTTTCACTGCTATTTAAAAATTAAAGTCTTATTTTCTAGTTTCTTTATAAATGTAATTTCCTGTATTTCAGTTTGTGCCCTTTGATTGCTTCTTTTTCTTTTTGTAGTCACTACTCACAGGAGCTTGGCTCCACATTCTCTGCCATCATGTATTTATACACACTTCTGAACCTTCTTGAGGAAGGACAGTCCCCGACCAGCAAGGTCCTGTATGTTAAGGAACCTTTCCTGTCCAACCATATAGAAGCCATTCTGGCAGTCACAAACACGCCACCTGAGCTGGGACAGAAGCTGCTGTGCAGCAGACTTTTGAGACCTGACCAGTGCTAGACTTGCACATCCAGACCATCAGAGAGAGTTTACTTACTGCCTCAACCGCAGGTTTCCATAGTAGAGTCTCAGATATCTCAATTCATAAAATGATTTCATTTTGGTGCAAGAACTACATAACAAAATAACAGCTTGAGCTGGTGCCTCCAAGGAAGGACCCAGAGCAAAGGAAACCCTGGGCTTTTAAAAGATCAAAAGCAGTTTGGTGGAGAAGGGATCGAGGTACTGGTGGATGAAAATTTGGACATAAGCCAGCAATGCCTGTTGCAGCCTAGAAAGCCAATTAAATCCTGGGCTACATAAAAGGTGACATGGCCGGCAAGTGGAGGAAAGTAACTTTCCCCTCTACTCTGTCTCCTAAGAACTCACCTGGAATACTGTGAACAGCTCAGGGGTCTACAAGAATGAGAGACACAAACATATTAAAGCAGATCCAGGGGAGGGCCACAGAAATTATCAGAGAGCTGCAGCACCTCTCCTATGAACACAGAATGAGAGAATTGAGGCTGTTTAGACTGGAGAAGAGAAGGCTCTGGAGAGACCTCATTTTATCATGGAATTGCAGAATTATAGAATCACAGAATCATAGAACCACAGAATCACAGAATCACATAATGGCCTGAGTTGGAAAGGACTTTGAAGAACATCTAGTTCAAACCTGCTATCATGCTCAGGAGTACCTTTCACCAGACGAAATTTCTCCAAGTCCCATCCAACCTGGCTTTAAACTCTTCCAGTGACAAGGCATCCACGATTTTTCTAGATAACCTGTTTTAGTGACTTACCACCCTCACAGTAAAGAATTTCTTCCTAATGTCTAATCTGTCGTCTTTTAGTTGAAAACCTTTCCTCCTTGTCCTTTCACTACAGACCTTTTTTAAAAATCTCTCCAGCTCTCTTGTAGCCCCCCTTTAGATACTTGAAGGTTATTCTAAACTTTCCCTGGAACCTTCCCTCCTCCAGGCTGAACTACCAACTGTGTCAGCATGTCTCCATAGTAGACATGCTCCATCCCTCTAATGATCTTGGTGGCCCTTGGTAGACTCACTCCAGCAGGTCCATATCCTTGCTGTGATGGGGACCCCAGAGGTGGATGCAGCAGTCCAGGTGAGGTCTTATGAGAGCAGAGTAGAGGGTCAGAATCACTTTGCTTGCCGCTGGCCATGCTGCGTTGGATGCAGCCCAAGATATGACTGGATTTCTGGGCTGTTAGCATGCATGGCTGGGTCATGTTAAGCTTTGCAGCCACCAACATTTAGCACTTCAGTACTTGAAGAGGGGCTTGAAGAGAACTGGAGAGAGACTTTTTATCAAGTGGGTAGTGGCAGAACAGGGGGCAGTGGTTTTAAGCTGAAAGAGAGTCTATTTATGTTGGACATGTGGATTGGACAGCTTTTACAAGAGTGGGCAAGACATAGGAGAAGGTGAACCAGAGAAGTTGTGCATGCGCCATCACTAAAAAAGGTCAGGGCCAGGCTGAATAGGACTTTGGGTACCTTGATTTAATTCAAGATGTCTCTGCTATTATTTCAACCTGGAAAACAGATTTTGGATTTACCAAAATCCTGAAAACTGCTTGACAATTTATAAGAGTACTAAAGCTAGATTTGATTTTTCTGGTTAAATTGCTACCCTAGACTGACAGACAGTGAAAGTTTAGAAAGAAAAATCTGACTTTAACAAATAGAACAGGGAAAGATTATAAGCATCTTATGAATAACATTAGGATATATCATCAGGATATCTGATTAACCTATATTATGGGAAATAAGATGAATGTAAAAATTACTCCTGTAGGATGTCACATGTAAATCTATAGAAAGAGGAATATACAGTTCAACACATTCCTAAAAGTTTTTGTGTTTGGCAGAACATGGTGAGATTGCCTCAAGGTTCAGAGGCTTTTGCTGTTTAATAAATAATGGAAAGGGAAAAAAAAATGGACCTGTCAAATTTAACATATCAGAAGCCCTATTAGATCCCAAGAAAGAGGGAAATAAATACCTCTCCTGGGTCCATTTCTAGCCACAGTATGTTTTACTCTCACAGTATGCTGGCAAGCCTTTTTATATCAACAATAAATGTGTGTTAACATATAGAACAAACTTCCCAACTAAGAAGTGTGAATGTATCAGAAGTGACAATCTGGAATGTTATTTTTTTTTCTGTTTATGTTCAAAGGACAGAAATAGCCAAATATCAAAGGTCTTGTTTACCTACATAATGTGCTGAGCATTGGAATTTCAACCATAAAGATTAAGCCGCATTAGAAATACAGAAAGTGGCTGAAGGAGAAAAAGGAAATAATCAAGGCTGAAAATATCATGATTGCTTTTGTTAGAGTGTTTCAAACTTCACCTAAATGTACAAGAACTGCTATATTCATTTTAGTAGTAGAAAAAAATTCTTTGTACTTTCTATGACATGACATTACATGTGGCATAATATCTACATCTGTAAAAGCTCTGTTAAGAAAACATCTGTGAGGCAAGGTTTATTAGTGCAGAGGTGGAACTATTCTCATGCAACTATATTCCTTTTGGGACCAAACAACTACTTTTTAGGCCAATTAGTTCTGCATCCAGTGGAAGTACCAGCTCAGGTCAGCTCTCCATTACAGAGTTTAAACATGCCTCAAGTCACTACTGAACCTTTCAAGGTTTTACCTGATGTCGTAAAAACCCTTCCCTGTTAGCAATTTATTTAAATTGTGGGGATGAAATGTTTGCTCTGAAAATCTGTTCCATTAGCTTCAGCTAGTCAAAAATATTGAAGGCTTGAATATATGCAAGTCCACAAATAGTACAGGTCTATTCCTGCTATTTGTAACACCCAACAGTATATTATTATATCTGAAGCCAAGACACTGGCTACAGACATAATTTTGTCCTTTGCACAAAAAAGCACAATCCCTCTGATTAAAGAATAAGAAAAGCAGAGTCTAAAGCCATCTTTCTTTTTATTTTTTTTCTTTTGGTCACCACTTATGGGCAGCATTACAGTCACGGATCAGTCAAAATCTCTGTTGCTTTCAGATGACAGGACTGAGACCAATTTATGACTCAAATTGCCAAAGCCTCACACAGATCTGCAGCAGGCCTTGTCTTTCTATTTAAAGGTTAATCCAGATCACATCTGAAACTGAGCATGTTATATAAAGGGGTTTATGTGTATTTGACTTGGAGTTACTACAGTACTGAGAGTAATGCTCATTACAGTAGAATAAGTGCTAGTATTTTGAATAGTCTTTCCTGGGTTGCTCTCTGGGGATGTGTGGAGTAGTATTGTGAGCTTATGAATATAAAAGCAGTCTGAACATAAATTCAAGCTACTTTAAGAAAAAGCAGTTTAAAAAAAATCATGGCAGAGTATATAATATAATGATCCTCTTAGTTAGACTATAATAAGATAAACTTTAATCATAATCAGAGTTGTACTTGCGGGTGCATTTACAGGACATTTTTGCCACAATATTATGCAAAGTTATGAATTTATTTCTCCCTGTGCATGTGATTTGAATAAGGTAGGGAAAATGGTCCTGTATACTGGGAAAGATCATCTTACTCATGTGGTAAAAGCTCTCTTAAGGCAGTAGTGGTATGATCTACACCAGTTCTTAAAGTTAAGTGTTTTCTCTGGAGTTTTTATATAATATTCAGGATTACAAGAAAAAGAGTTTTCATTAGAAAATTGCTCAAAGAATGGAATTACTAAACTAAAAGCTACGAAGTCGGTATTTTTTTTTCTAGTCTTTCTTTTAATTTGCCTCTTTATCACAGAATTTAAGGTGCCTAAGTATGCAAACTTATTTTACAATGTTGTAGTTCCTCTAAATGATGCCTGATAAGTGAGAGGCTATTCCATTAATTAGTAAAAATAAATTATTGTGTAGTTGTCCAAATAATTTTTGCAAAATTGTCTGTAGACATGAAAGCTCTGTTTGATGCTATAATTTCCAACAGTATTGGCCTTTCTAGAACTGCACCACTGCACTACAGAGTAGACTGATGACATTAATAACTGGTTACTGAATATGTGAGGTATTTGGATATTTGCAACACTTTCAGTTTCTAGTTAAGACTTGATTTTAAATATTTGCTGAGCTTTCATTAATTCAGCTTGCAGTGCTGTTGCTCGTAGGCTTTTCATTCTTCTGATTCTCTCACCTGTAAATGTTTAGTGCAGTCATTACACTACCAGTAACTAAAACTAGATTGACATAATTATATTCCTTTGCTACATCATCAAAGGGAGAAATGAAAAAAAGACCTAAGTTTTGGTCACTTTTTTGTTATTGCAGCTCTGTACCCAAATGATTGAGTAACGATCAGGGCAAATATTCAAGCATATTAAAGTGTTTTCATCTAGGATAGAGTTAGCTTTCTTCACAGTAGCTGGATAGCTTCATAGTCTACGTTTTGGATCACTAAGTGTTTTAAATTTGTGCTGAAAACAGTGTTGATAAGACAGTGATATTTTCATTATTACTGACCAGCACTTGCCCAGAGTCAAGACCTTTTCTGCCTCTCACCCCTCCCTTGTGGTGAGCAGAGGCATAATGAGTGGGGAGGAGAGGCTGGGACAGCTGACCCCAACTGATGATCTCATATCATGTAGCATCATGCTCAGCATATAAAACTAGGGAAAGAAGCAAAGGAGACATTTGGAGTGATGGTATTTTTCTTCTGAGGTAATCACTACTGCATAATGGCACCCTGCATTCATGGAGATGGCTGAATACCTGATGAGAAGTGCTGAATGAATTCCTTGTTTTGCTTTGCTTGTAGACATGGCTTTTGCTTTACCAATTTAAATCACTTTATCTAAAATAATGAGTTTTCTCACTTTTACTCTTCTGATTCTCTCCCACATTTCACAGAGGGCAGAGTGTTCAAGAGTCTGAGTGGTGCTTATTGTCATCTGGAGATAATCCATGACAATGTGCCACTCTGTTTTCCTGTGCACCATGCATGGGCAGCACCTAGAAAGGTTTGTTCCATTCAACTACATAAGAATATACTATTCAAATTTTCCAGGTGTATGTCAATCCTACCAGGTTTTCATAAAACACCTTGAAAACATTTTGTCTATCTAGAATCACAAGAGTGGCTGGGTCAAGAATCCAAATACTCAGGCTGCAGAACTTTCTGCTATGCTGCATGTGCTATCCAGTGTGCACACCTGACTTCTTTCTATGGAAAAGTCACAGTGATTGGATGGGGATGAAGTTGATGCATGATTAAGATTGCATTGGGGAATTTAGGAGAGTTGAGTCTAAAACTGATCACAGAGAGGTGGCCTTGGAGCTGAGGTGTCAACACTGAGACTGGAAGAAGCTCTGACATGAGGACTCTACACTCTGCAGAGCTGCACAATTATCCAGAGGATGATTGAGCCTCCTGGGCCACCTCCTCTTCTTCCTGATGTTATAAGACAAACACAAGAGGAACTCAGGAAGAATTCATATTAATTTCTGTCCTGTTTTTAACAAAATCAAACTGAAGCCAAGATGTTTTTAATGGAATACTTCCAATCTGTAGATGGTACACCTGAAAAACATCATCAGCCTTAGATTTATAATAGCACCATAGTAGATAGATAAAAGTCCCAATGGACATCAGCTTTGTAAACCAGTCTTAGTCAATATCTTCATTAAAAGCATAGACAAAAGGATCGAGCTCACTCTCAGACAATTTGCAGATAAGTGACATAGATGACACACCTGAAGGATGTGATGCCATCAAGGGGGACCTGAACTGGCTGAGAAGTGGGTCCATGGGAATCTCACGTGGATTAACAAGACCAAGAGCAATGCTGCACCTGGGCTGGGGCAAACCCTGGTATCAACACAGGCTGGGGATGAACGGACTCAGAGCAGCCCTGCCCAGGATTGGGGGTGCTGGTGGATGAGAGGCTGGACATGACCCAGCCATGGGCACTCACAGCCCAGAAAGCCAAACGTGTCCTGGGCTGCATCCAAAGCAGCATGGGCAGCAGAGCCAGGGAGGGGATTCTGCCCCTCTGCTCTGGTGAGACCCCACCTGCAGTGCTGCATCCAGCTCTGGGGTATTCAGCACAGGAATGACATGGACCTGTTGGAGAAAGTCCAGAGGAAAGGCACCAAGGTGATTAGAAGGATGGAATACTTCTTCTATGATGAAAATCAGAGAAAAGGGGGATTGTTCAGCCTGGAAAAGAGAACGTTTCAGGTTAACCTAATTGCAGCATTCCAGGATCTAAAAAGAACCTACAAGCAAGATGTAGAAAGGCGTTTTACAAGGACATGTATGATAAGACGAGAGAGAATGGCTTCAAACTGGAAGAGAGTAGGTTTGGATCAGATATTAGGAAGAAATTCTTTATTGTAAGGGTGGTGAGGCACTAGGACAAGTTAAGAATTTGTTAATATCGTGCCTCTGGAAATGTCCACATCTAGGTTAGATGGGACTTTGAGTAACTTGGTCTGGTGAAAGTTGTCCCTCCTGATGTTAGGGGAGTTTGAAATAGATGATCTTTAAGGTCCCTTAAAACACAAGCCATTCTATTATATCTGAAGCCATCATCGTGCCTAGGTTAATTGAAAATTCTTATGGAAAGTAGGTAATATTTGGGATATTCTGTGTAAATCTTGTAACAGTATGGGTTAGTGTTAGAGACATGATTGCAGGTACTTACTGCTACCTCCTTCTTCGGAAAGAGCCTGAAATATCTAAATTTACCTTTTAATGCTTCATCAAAAATTTGAATGCAATGATAAATAAATAACTAACTTTTGAACATATAGCATCTGTTGAAATGATACATTTTTGCAAAGGCAAAGTACAAAATAACCTGGTGAAAATACTTTCAGGTTTTTACATGAAACTCAAGTATAAAAATACTTCTCTTCTTAAGAGTACCTGTAAAACAGTCATGTTAATTCTGTAGGTAGCACCCAATGTGGGAAAATGAATATGAGAAGAAAAAGCTGTATATAATGATGTAATCACTTAGAAAAATATTTTTTTTCCTTTAGAATGTTAATACATAATATTGGAGAATTGTAGCAAAAGGATATGTAAATAAATTCAGGGTTTCATGTCCCTGTCATGTATTCCTACCTTTTTAAAATAATCTTTGTTCTGAGTTCAATTTGCATTCTGTTTTTTATTGCAATTTGCTTTTCTTTTGTAACACCCTAATAAATGCCAGCAGAGGCCTT